>NC_142895.1:2052500-2312500 GCF_054131105.1 Drosophila navojoa | reverse complement strand
CTCTTTGGCTTTTCAAGTCAAGTGCATTTGCTCTTGTTGCTGAGTCGTGGGAGGATGGGGGGATGGTTGTTTCTCTAGAGGGAGGGGGGTAGATGGGGCTGCGGCTGCTGCTGCTGCTGCTGCTTGGGTACGCGCGAGTGCATCCGAATGCCTGGCATTTGGATTAACAACAATAACAACAATGCAACAACAACAACAATGATTTCTTTTTGGCTGCCAGCTGGGCCACGCCCTGTTGAGTGCCCAAGAGGGCGGTAAGCATCAAGTGCCCGCAATTGCCCCGCAACGCACAGCCACAGCAGGCAAACAAGCTCTACCCATCCTCCTCTCCTCCCTGCCCCTCCCACTCACCACCTTAGACCTGGTTTGGGCCACTTCAAGCCATCGAAGTAGGCCTAGAAGTATCGCATATCCAGTCAAAAGTCAACAGAATTTCTCTCAGCCGTTCAGTTCAAAAATTGTTTCCGTTCACAAATAGATTTTGAAGTAGACAATTTTTGTTCTATTTGAAATTTCCAGCGCTTTCCAAAGTCTCAAAATTTTCATTGCATATATATACAGTTAGCATGGATATGGACATGTCGCAGGAGGGTCTGTGCGGTATACTGAAGAAGAGCAAGGCCAGCCTCGACCTGAATGGGGTAAGTGGACCGCCAACAGGCATCCAGATGCATCATAGATCCTACGAAATATGTTCATACCCCACTCGATTTCGCCTGCAGCGTTTCATAGCCGAGCAACTGAGTCATCCCGAGGCAAATATCGATGGCAAAGAGAAACCGAATGTTACCTCTAAGACAAGTCATAAGCCCCCGGAGCTATGTCATCAGTCGAGCGATGCGGAACAGCCTGGTAAAAATATCGTCGAAACGGGCTACGAGCCAAGCGAGAAGAGCCAATAGACGCCAATAGAGATCTGTGCATGGAAACTCTCTAATTTCGTCGAATTCTCTATTCAAGATCTATTCCCGATAACCGCAAAGCCGCATCCATTCGATGAGAGCGAAAAAAGTTCTTGTTTACCTTTTAATTTTCTTCACAAATTCCGAATCGACAACTTTTGACCAGTCCCCCCACCAAATGACGTAAGAGGAAGTAGCTCTAGCTGCCGAGAAGCCAATTCTAGACATATTTATAGGCATATGTATATATATGTTCATATATATATAAGTATATATATGTACATATATAGACAGCGTCTATTCTAATATGTAAATCGAAATTTCGACACATTGACCTCTAGTAAATCAAAATTTTTCAAGTCTAAAACGCTGTTTCAACCAATTCGAGGGCTATACGGGGTCTCCGCGTGGCAGGCAACAATCGCTTGGCAATGTGATAAACACAAGTGTTTAGACAAGTGTCCCGCTGCTCTGGGTCGGGGGAGGGGGGACTGACTCTTCTGCTCTATTCCTCTTTCCATTCCCCCCCTTTGCTGCTCGGAATTATGAACTGGCATTCGAAATATCTTCGTCATGTTGTCCAAATGTCGCGGGCGCGTTAAGCACGCCAAATGTCTTAAGTGCACAATGGAGCCGCAGAGCCGACATCCAGTAGAGGGGGACTTACATCCACCCAACCACTCAGACACACACACACACACACACACATACGCAGATTTACATGTACGGCACAACAATGTGGTAACGGGGCGTGCGAATATTTCAACGTGACTGTAGGATTTGAATGCTCTACCCTAGGGTATTATCATTTAGTTGGAGAGCTTGAGAAACTAATAATAATGCTAATGCTAATAGTAATGACAATGATATTGCAATAAATATAGCACTGATGGAGGGCAAGCTAATGCTAACGCTAATACTAATAATGCCTATACTCGAGCTAATGCTAATACTAATGGTAATGCTAATACTAATGACAATGACAATGCAATACAAATAACTTCGATGATGGCAAAGTTATTATTAATGCTAATACTAATGCTGATGTTAATGATAATGCTAAAACTAATGACAATTCTAAAGCTAATGCTAATAGTAATGCTTATGCTAATGCTAATGCTAATGATAATACAAATGCTGATACTAATGCTAATGCTAATGCTAATACTATTGATAATACTAATGCTGATACAAATGCATACACTAATGCTAATGCTAAGACTAATGCCTATACTAGAGCTAATGCTAATAATAACGTAAATGCTAATAATAATGCTTATGCTAATGCTAATGATAATACTAATGCTGATACTAATACTAATGCTAATGCCAATGCTTATGCTAATGCTAATGCTAATACTATTGATAATACTAATGCTGATACAAATGCTTATGCTAATGCTAATGCTAAGACTAATGCCTATACTAGAGCTAATGCTAAGACTAATGTTAATGATAATAATAATACTAATGCTATTGCTAACGCTAATAATAATGCTAATGATAGTGCTAATGCTAATGATAATACTAATACTTATGCTAATACTAATGCTGATACTAATGCTGATACTAATGCTAAAATTAACGCTAGTGTTAATACTAACGCTAATGCTAATACTAATGTCAATGCCAATGCTAATACTAATGTCAATGCCAGAGAGAATGCCAACAGATCAGTGTATCCGCCAGTCGGTCACTTCCAACGCGAGCCATCCAAATTTTTTGTCGTGTTTCTTTTGGGTTTTCGCCATTTACACTTGAGCGAAGGGTGCGAATTTTGTCACTCCGTTAACGTCAAGGCCATGAATACATCAGCTGAAGATGCCGCGGATGCGGCTGAGCGCAGTTGCTCTCCCCGTGTGTGTGTATGTGTGTGAGGGGGCGTGGCTAAGTGGCAGGAGCTGATTCAGTGTATGGGGCATACGAATGAACAGTTGAATGCTGGCTCTGGCTGCCTTTGCGGATTCTTTGGCTGCTTCTTCTTCCTGCCCATGTTGTTGTTGTTGTTGTCAGCATTTGAACCCAAAAATATTTCACACCTATGTGGCCGTAGAGCAGTGTGTGTGTGTGGCAAGTGGCAGTTGCTGCTGCTGCTACTTCTGTTGCTCGTTTGGCTGTCACTTTGGCTCGTTGAAATTCATTAGGTAAAGCGGGGCGTGGCGGCGGGCGGACAGGCGGATGCAGAGCCAACGGCACATGCAACATGGCAGGCAAGGCACGAGACAATGGCAGCCGTGACAAACGTAACGGAAGACGCCACAGACAGAGAGACAAAGGCAGAGAGAAAGAGAGAGAGAGGGAGACAGGGCTACTCCTGTGACAGTGGCATGTCTAAATGTCGACGACAGGCCATTTTCTATAACTTATCTGATTTTAATTGCTTCAAACATGTGCGTGCACGCTCATTGTCTGGCAATGAGTGTCCGTGTGCGCGTGTGTGTGTGTGTGTGTTGCCTGCTTTCTGGCGCATCCTTTTTTTGCTGTCGCTGTCAACATTATTTCACGTTGAGCGTTTCGTCGCCAATTCGCCGAACAGTGCTGCCACTTGGCAGACAAGTTGATGACCCACGCCCACTCCGCCCCCGCATAGTGGCCTTCCTGCTGCCACCCGCTGATTTCACTATGCACGTCCACCACGTACTATGTCCCATGTGTGCGTCTCCCCCCACCCCCCACCCACCACTCACTCACTCTCACTCGCTCGCTCGCTCACTGTGTGCGTATGTTTATCTCGCTGTCTTTTTATGAGCTTTGTCGGGCTTTGATGTTAATTACCCTGTAACAACGACGACGTCCTTAGCGCTAAAGTATCACCTTCCCTCTCTCTCTCTCTCACACACACACATTGGATCTCGCTCAATGCGAGACGCTGGCAAATTTTTGCCCTGACGCTTGGTAAACAAAATAGCAGTAGTCGCCGCTGGCAGCGCTGCTGCTGCTGTTGTTGCTGCTGTTGTGTGTGTCGCTCGGTGGCCGAGATTATCTCCAAGGACCTATAAATCCAGTCATTAAAGTCAAAGTCACAAGACGTTGCCGGCTTATCAGCGTCGGGAGCGGCTTTCGGGCATCGCCCTCTCGCTCTCACTCCTGTACATGCTGCGCTTTATAATAAAATTAAGCTAAAAATACACACCAACCCACACACACACACACATACACATAAGCAGCGCTGCTTGTCTAGTTTCTGTTTTGTTTTTCTTTTCGTTTTGCTTCGTGCTTTTTTTTTCTCCTTTTTTTTCGCTGTAGCTTTTGGCTATGTTTTTATTGCACGCATGTAGTTGGCACTCTGCGGTGTTGTTGTCTGTTGTCTGCTTAAGCAGCGTTGCCAGATGTTTTTCTCTTTTTGCTTTTCGGCAAATGTGCATACGTGCCTGCCGTCCTTCACCCGTCGCCGTCGCCATCGCCGTCGCTGCCACCCGCTGCGCTTTCTCTGTCGCTGTTTAAAGCTAAAAATTAAGCCATAAAGCAGCTGCTTAACGTTTAAATGAGTGTTTGCCTTGAAAATTGCAGCAATTTAAAATGTCGTCAAGTAATTTAGAGTGAAATGTATTTAATACAAGCTATCCATGCATATATACATAGATAATGCATACATACATACATACATACATATATGAAATATATCTAACATGCTATATTCAATTGGATTTGCTTTGAGTATCAGTTGCCCATCTCTCGTATAACATGTCAAACAAATCCAACTCAAATAAACTTGTCAAAGAAAAATATGTTGTATATGTGTACAATATACATACTTACACACATATGTATGTACATACGTATGTATGTATGCATATAAATTCACTTCACATTTGCTTCTTCTTGTTTTTGCTCTAATTCGATTTCTGATCTCTGGCATTTCGATTATGTCAGCTACAATCGCAGCCTTAAATCACAATCAGCCAAATTTGTTGAAGGGCAAACGAGGGCAATTGACAGCTAGATATGCTGAGAGGGAGTGAGAAAGAGAGAGAGTGGAGGGCTTTGCCAGGCAAAGTGGACTAACACACACACACACACACACACACTGGCAGCGCTTAACCCACCGAGGACCCGCTACCGTTAGTATCGGCGGACTCTATTAAAAATGCTTACAAATGCGCTTATCATTCGAATGTGCTGCAAATAAATCTCCATATGTGAGTTGACAGGCCTTCGCCCGGCTGGCTTCCCCGCTGTTTAACTGTAAAGGCGCCTGCTACAGCGTGCGCTACAGCGCTGCCATATCGCGATTGGCCAGAAAACGGCTAACTTTCAAATAAGAAAGCAATCAAGCAAGCTGAATCGAATAATACTGTTACACATTTTTTTAAAATATATATGTACATATATTTTTAAGTATATTGTAATTTTCTCAAATGTATTTTCAAATAATAAAAATTAAAAATATTTTTAAATTATTAATACTAATTTTATTTTATTTTCTTTTTTTTTTTCTTTTGTGTTTTAATGACTCTTAAATAAGTTGGCTGTTTTAAGAACAAAACTAATTTTACTCTACAAAATGCTAAAAACACTAGATTTCGAGCTACAGCTCCTATTGCGGCACACAATAGCCAGCTGAAATTTAGCTATAAAGGAAGCCAACATGTTTGCACTATGCATCGAGTCTTGATGCCGTTATTTATTTGTTTTGTTTTTTGCTGTGGGGTAAGTAGTGTTTGAAAGATTTTAGCTGTAGCTGTAGCTGTCGCTTAAAAGCCATAAATAACTCATGCCTTGTTGCCAATATCGGCTGCTGTCGATAGTTATCGGCACCCAAAAGTCAAGCCCAAACCCCACGAATTGGTCAGCAACAGCAGCAGCAGCAGCAGCAGCTGGCAGAAGTCACAGAGTAGACAGAAAAAATGCTTTAAGACGCAGCATAAAGAAAGGCAGTGAAAGAGGACGAGAGTGAGAGAGCGCCTGCAAAAAGCGAGTGTGGGGAGTGTGAGTGTGTGAGTGTGAGTAGTGCGAGTGTGTGATTGTGTGTGTGCTGGCTGGGGTTAGCGAGTTGCGATTGTGATTTTCACTAATTTTGCTCATGTTGCCTGTCAAATTGGATGCCATGTGTGGGTGTCATTAATGTCAGCGCCCAAAACTCCCCGCCGCAGCCAAAAAAGACAAAAGGCGACACAGAAAGGCACTAACAGTGTGTGTGTGTCTGTTAGACAGTTGCAGACATAGAGACGACTCATTAATGCCACTCATCAAAACTATAACTAATGTCGTCGTCGCAGGGCGACAGCAGGCACATGAATATCCAGGCAAAGGCTATAAATTGAGGGTGTGTGTGCTTGTGTGTCCCTCTGCGTATGTGTGTATGTGTGTGAGAGTGTGCTGATGGCATTTGTCGCCTGTCGATGTCCTTTTGTCGGCTGGCATTTAGCTATATTCGCTTAAATTGCTGCTAATTTTGTTTATCGCAGGACAATTATCCAAGCGAACGAACTGACAAATGAGCCATACGCACACACATGTGTGTCTATGTGTGTGTGTGCGCGTGTGTGTGTACGTTTATGTGCTGCAGACTGCAGCTTTAAAGTGCTCTCAAGCTCTTGGTTAGCTTTATGGCTCTGATTTTAATAGCTAAACGCAATACAAACACAAATACAAATACACACTCACACACATAGTAGTAGTAGCAGCAGCAGCAGCTCGCACACGTTCGCATCTTTATCCAATTATGAATTTTTTGTCATTATGCCGCGTCCATGGCAATGCCCAAGCCACGCCCACAGCCAGCGCTGCCCATCCTAGCCCCCTCTCAACGCGACAGCAACAACAACAAAAAACTGAACGAAAATCTCATTATGATTTCATTTCGTTCAAATGAAGCGCTGCGTGCGGCCAACTGGGGCTCAGGGTGGGGGGTCAGCCGAGCGCTGCGTCCAGGTGGACTGGTGGGCAGGATAGCTGGGCCGGCTCATGGCATGTGTTGTGTCCCTGCAATTGGCGCTATGGGCCAGTTCGCTGCAACCAAAATCAACAAAGAGACACAAAAAGAAAACTGAAAAAAAAAACTTGACTTTGCCCTCTGTATAGGTGTGTGAGTGTCCCGTTATGTCCCGTTGCTGCCGTGGACAACGGGATAAGGCGATAAATTTATTTTAAAATAAAATTTACTTGCCCACTGCTGTTGCTCGTTACAAATACCCTGGAAGCTTAGACAAGGCAATGGCTTGGCCAACCTTTATATTAAATATGTACAAATATCAAATGGTAATATAATAACAATTTGTGAAAGTATTCCAACTTTAGCTGCTATCGATAATTAGGCTATCGCCCCAAATCGAAGGTCGCTGATGAAAAATCAAAGTAAGCTTTGGTTTTCACGCAGATCTAGGGCTTCGCATTTTTCAAATTTGGCATTGTTCTCTCACCTTTTCAACATTTCACTTGTGTTTGAACAATTGAAAAATTAAATCTAAAATCGTTACAAGACTTTCGAAGCTAACGGCTTAAATATACTGGTACTTACGAACATTTGTAGATTTGCATATTAATTATATACGTACATATGTTTAGGTATATAATATATTTGCATAAATGGACCATAACCAGAAAGAGGTCAAATCAGCTGAGCAATTGGAGGAGGCGAAGCTAATGGCCAAAAAGTATCCAAAGGGCTTACCCAAACCTGAATCCATATTTCTGCAGAAGCGCATGAAGAAGGGTCAAAAATATTTCGATTCGGGTGATTACCAGATGGCCAAACAGAATCCAGCCAAGCCGATGCAGGTGGATAAAGAGATTACCGGAAGTCTTATTCCAACGCCCGAATCTGTGTCAAAGCTCAAATGTTCCTTGACCAAAACTTCGAATTTGGCTAAGAAATAGACGTATACACATACATATGCGCATATGCCAGTTATTTTGCATATGTACGTATACGTATATAGATAACGTTGTGGTGCCATTATCAATTTAATATAGTTAATTTCATTAGGAAAGCTAAATTATTGTCACTACTCTATGTTCGTGTATATATTTATAAGTATTTAACTGTCCGCAATGTACATTTATATATTTGTATGCTTATATAGTTCGGTTTCAATATAAATTATTTTGAGATATCTTTATTTCAACTAACAACTATATGTTTTCCTTTTGCTGTAAAACTTTACGAGGTTTAAGCGAATGCCTTGCATCACTTGTGATTATTTATAGAAATATAATTTCATATTTAACTAAATATTTATAAAATATATTCATATATATATATTTAAATGGGTGTTAAAATATATATATATAGATATATATACATATTTATCAATTTGCAGTTTCACATATATTTTCATTTTAATTATTTTACAGGGCATTACAGTGTCTATGCTGTCATAACAAATGCATTTAAATTTGTACCGTTCCTTTTCTCTTCTCTCATTTCTGCTCTGTGCTTATTGTTGTTGGTCCTGTTTAATTTTGTTTGCCTGCCTGCCGTGCTCGCTGTCCCTCTTTGTGGCTGTTGTTGTTGTTGTTGTTGTTGTTGAGCTGCTCTTTAAATATGTGTTGCTGCTGTTGCTGTGATTGCCTTGCCTTGCCTTCGCTGGCTTTACCTTAACGGTAAAAAGATGTGCTGTGCCGCTTTTGTTATTATTATTGCTGTTGCTGTTGCTGCTTCTGTCGCTGTTGTTGTTGTTGTTGTTGCAGCCGTTGTCCTGTCGTATTTAAATTAAAATGTTATTTATGTCAGCTGTTTGATTTCTTAACTTGCCCAGCGCCCTGCCCCAACCTGCCACAACCCTGCGGCACATTATATATTTTTTTCTCCATCTTCATCTTCATCTCGTTCTCACCCTCCCTCCTTCTGTTTCTTTTGTGTATTAGAAAAATCGCCAGCAACAACAAAATAAGCTGCTTAGTTAGTGTTAAACGGCTGGTAGGGCAAGTGGTGCTGCGAGGCAGGGTGAGCGCTTGTGGAAGGGGCAGAATAATGGGGAAGGGGCCGGAAGCAGAGAGTTCTGCTGTGCTCGGCTTTGTTGCTGCAACTCCCATTGCAGCCGGAGAATCATTTGCTAACAAATCTGCAGCACACATTTCATTGCACTAGCTGTGTGTGTGTGTGTCTGTGTATGTCTGTTTGTGTGTATGCGTGTGTTTTTGCGCCTTTCGTTTCCTGCTCAACATTTGGCAACTTTGTCAACTTTAATGCGGACACAAAAAGAAAGAAAGAGAAATGTAGCATACATATAAAAGCTCACATACAAATGCATCTGTATGCATGTATGTAATTATGTATGCTTAAAGATCATGCAAACATGCCGTATGTTTGGGGATATGCATTTACATATGCATTTATACATGCATACATGTGTATACTCTTCTATAGACATACATACATATGTATGTATGTAATTCTATCTATGTACATACTATGTATAGTAGTTCGAGTTGGCTTTCAACCAATGCCATGCTAAGGTCAACCTCTATATGGTAATAGCCTTAATAAGTGATTATTAGATCTTACACTTTATATGTAGATATACATATGTATGTATGTATGTATGTACAATTTTTTACAGACTTATTTACACTTATGTATATACACAAATTTTATATAGACTCAAATGTAAAAAAGAATTTCTATTAGAAATATTTACATATACAACTACATATGTATGTATATGTATGTCTATAAGTATACATATACATACATATATTTACATATAAACCTTTTAAACAAAACTTTTGCTGTAGCTCTAAGCTAAAACTTGACTGTCTGCTCCTCTGACCATCCTTACATATTACTACGATTCCTGCACATCTTTACATACATACATATGTACATACATATATACATATCTATCTATATCTACATATATACATATATCTATTGTACATTTCTCTCAGTTATTTGCTTCAACAATTTTTGGTTCAGCAATTTTTTGCGATTTTATTCCATTTGTTGTTATATTTTGTTTTTATTGTTTTGTTGTTTTGATGCTGCCTTCTTCTGCACTGCTCTGTTCTTCTTCTTCCTCTTCTTCTTCTTGATATTTTATTGTATTTGATTTGTTGTCTCGCTCTTATGCCTTGTTATTTTTGTTTTTTTGTTTTTTTTTTTCGTTTCGCTTGAAGCTCGTTTGCCATCTCTGTTGCCCTCTTCCTCGCACCATGTACCGTTTTATTTCCAGTTGCTGTTGCTTTGCTTTACTATTTCTCTGCTGCTGCCGCTGCTGCTGCTTCTTCTTCGTGTGTTGTTTTTTTTTTTCTTCGTCTGATTGCGATTGTCACTGCGAGCCACGACTCCGACACATGTGCAGCTGCCTACGTCTGTGTGCGTGTGTGTGTGCCTGGCACTTGCTTCTGATTGGACACAACACACACGCACACAGACACAAAACAGTTGCGACACATGCACACACACACACAAACACATGCATAGCGAGCGTAAGCGCTTGGCCATTTCGTCGTAGGCTCCACCCACCGCACATAGCGGAACATGTACACAAACACATACACACCCGCATGTGTGTGTGTGTATATATATGTTATTTTAGGTATATATAAGCCAAATATGTATATACACTCCCACTGACAGCTTGTCGCCCACACAATGGTCATATGTGCGCGCCTCTGTGTGTATGCATGCATGTGTGTGTGTGTGTGTGTGTGTGTGTTTGGTTAGCTGCGTCAATAGAACAGATAAATCGATTTCATTTTGGTGCTCAGCTTTCCGTTAGCTTCTGCTGCTTCGTCTTGTTGTTGTTGCATTTGAAGCTGCAAAAATTTTACCATTGCATAACTCTAGGCGCTGTCTCTCACGCTCCATCTCTCTCTCTCTCGCTCTCTCGCTCTCTGTGTGGCCAGCCACGCCCACCTTTGGGCTATGCCCACTAATTTAGCATTCCGTTGCCACAGTCAAGTGAAGCACAAACACGAAGCATGCAGCTTAATGCGATCAAAGCATCTTAGCCGAAAGTACACTGAGAAAAAAAAAAGCATTGTCGTATCGGTATACGAGCTATATTTCGGTTTGATACCGATTGAAAAGAGCTACATTTATGTAGCTCAGTGTATATGGGAAATTTGTTTTGCCTTTGGAGACGTGTTCAGTTGCTGAAAGAGCTTTGCGGATTTCATTCTATCCGTTTGTCTATTTATCCGCTTATATACCTATCTACTCGGCCGTCTATCTATTCAACGATTCTTCTGTGCCCTTACCTGTCTATTTATCTGTATTTCTGCTTCTGCTTCTGCGGTCTGTCCGTCTATCCTTTCTTCCATCCGCCTGTCTCTCCGTGCTTGTATCCATCTGTCCGCTCGTACATTTGCTCGTTTGTCTATGCGTCTTTCCGTTCTTTAGTTTGCCTGAGAGTACGTCTAAGGTCCCGTTGGATTATCCGTCCGTCTTAGCTCCTGCCGGACTATCCATCCATCTGTTTGTTTGGCAATCCTTGCTTCCGTCTATCCGTCCGGCACTTTGCCCGGCTGCCCGTATTTTTGATCCTCCGTCTGACCGTTTGCGTCTCTTTATCCATTCTTTCGTCCATCCGTCTAGTTGCCCGTATTTCTGACCGTCTATCCGACGCTTTGTATTTGTTTTTCTCTACATTCATCCGTCCATCCACCTGTCCGTCCGTCTGTCGATCTGCCTGTCTTCTTTGAAATCTATGCAAGCTTATTGCTAGATAATTTCTCTCAGTGCATTTGGCAGCTGTGACCAGATAATACCGGCAAAGAAACTTCAAAAGCGCACGGAAATGATTTCATTACCAGACACGTTCCAGCCGCATCACGTGGCCAGCGAAAGGCGTCTAAAACAAGGCGCAATGGGCGTGGCTGGTAGAGGGCATAGCAGATGGGAGGGCGGGGGTTCGTTGGCTGTAAAGTGTGTGCGAAAACTCTTAACGTGAGCGTCACGTACGCAGCGCGCTTTTATTAAGCTGCACGAGAGAGGGAGAGAGAGGGGGAGGGAGAGCGTTAGGCATTGATTACCAATTCAGCGGTCATCTAATCACGGCTCGGCCAGGTTGCCGAACGTGCCACATGGGGCATGAGCCAAAAAATGCGTCAGCTAATTAAAACGTACTAAAGCAGACGCTGACGTGTCCTCGCCTCTCCCCCCCTCTCTCTCTCTCTCTCCATCTCTCCCTCTCTCTCTCTCTCTCTCGCTGTATGTGGCATACTTTCAGCTGGCGCAATTTATGAACCATAATTTCTATAAGCCAAACAACCCCCGCACTTAACTTTCCCCCTTTATTTAGCTCGCGCCCCTCTCGTACTCCCCCCCCATCCTTCTCCTCTCTCACTCACTCTGTTCGGAGACTAAAGCGACAAATGCGCCAGCAATTTAGTTAATTGCCTGCAATTATCCTAATGAGCGCCTTGCCTGAGCGCCAATGTCAGCTTCAACGACTAACGCCCCGTCCCGCCCCGCCAACCACCCACCCTCCGTTCGCACTTTCATAAATTGTCGCGTATAAAGAGTCGTATATCTTTTGGCAAGGCCAACTTATTGTATTTATGACCCGATGGCGCATCGCCAAGCAGTTCACAATTAGCCCAGTTCCCAGCGGATCTGAACTGAGCATCCATTATCTAACACCCGCCGCGTATGTGTGTGAAGATGTAGAGCTACTTGTCGAGCTTCTAAACTCCCAGTTAGCAGCAGCTAGATCCTGAGACTCGGGTTTTCTCTCTCTCTGGTTGACTGGGGAGTCTTTGAAGCTTAAGTCTCAGCCAGGGGAAGTCTTAAAGCTGGGATTGAGTTTCTAGAGACTTTACCATACACTTCTCATATAGGAACTTTAACTAAACTGAGAATTCAAAGCGAGTCTTAAAAACGAGAATTTTCTACTAAATGAATCCAAGTTAATTCAGTTATTTGAGGGAAAGGAAACTCTGTAACTCTGTAACTCTCTCATTCCTTAGACTGGTGGTTCAATGTCTGTTTTCTAACTGAAGTCAAAATGAAACTAATTAGATCCTATTTGTAAAGCCTAGTGGTTCAGTATCTGGCATGTCTCATGTAGTTCTTGTAACATCTTAAACACCTTTGCGATGGAGAGAGGACGCATAGGACGTACAACAACAATGTTGTGCAGTTTAAGCGCCAATCAAATTCGAGTCTACGGAAATCGATTTGAAAATTTGGCTAAAGCCTTTGCCTAGAATTTCGTCTTAGTTTTATCTATTATTTGTCACTTTTAAGTACTTTGTATTACTTCCTAGGAATTACAATCCTTTTCGACAAGATAATCAAGACATTAACGGAGAAATTTTTACTATAAAGAAAATCTCATGTTTCTTGTTTATGAATCGATGTAGTTAATACAAGAAAGTTCTTGAAAAATTGGAAATTGGGTTAAAAGGCTAGCTTAGTTATATAGATGCATTAATTCTTTGATTAGGTGAAACATTTTAGACTATTCATTATAGTTTGTCTCTCCGTCTGTTTGTCGATCTGTTTGATTATCCTTTTTTATAGACGTCTATCCATATGCCTGTCTCTCAGCATATTTGTCGGTCCCTCTGTCCAGCCGTCTGGCACTCTGTCCACTTATATATCGATGTATCTGTCCCTCCGTTCGTTCATATTTCCGTGCGTCCGTTCATATTTCAGTGCGTCCGTTCATATTCTCGTCCGTTGAATTCGTATTCCCCTCCGTCCGTTTGTATTGCTGTCCATATTCTCGTCTGTCCATGGGAATTCGTGTAAATTTATTCGTATTCTTATCCGTCCGTTCATATTTCCTTGCGTCCGTTCATATTCTCGCTCGTCCATTCGTATGCCCGTCCGTGAAATTCGTATTACCCTCCGTCCGTTTGTATTCCTGTCTGTTTTCTCGTCTTTCCGTTCATTCGTATTCCTGTTAATACATTCTTCTACATTCGTTCGTATACCCGTCCATCCCTTCATATACTCGTCTGTCCGTTTGTATGCCTGTCCGACGAATTCGTATTTCGTTTGTTTTCTCGTCCGTCCAGTCGTATTCCTGTTCATACATTCTTATTCTTGTCCTCCCGTTCGTATACCCGTCCGTCCCTTCATATACTCGTCTGTCCGTTTGTACGTCCATTCGTATTCTTGTCCTCCTGTTTGTATTCTCGTCTGTTCCTACATATTTCCGTCCGTCCGTTCGTATGCCCGTATTCCCCTTCGTCTAAAGGCTCCTCCTTACGCCTTCCATCAGTCTGGTCATCTATCCACTCACATGTAGCCCATTCCATGAGTTAAATTAGTGTAAATTTGCAAAGAGTACTTTTCGGTTAGCTTAGCCCATTTAATAGGTCTCCTATTAGCTGAAGTCTTCAACGTATTCCTGACAGGTTCCCACAGCAAAGTAGTTGAGATGAGGTGGGGTAAGGGGTAACTCTCTGCCATGCACTTTCATTGGACTGCTCTACACTGTCTCAATTAGTTGCACAGTAAACTCTCTCTCTCTCTCTCACTCCCACTCCCTCTTCCTGCCTCCCTCTCTCTATCTCTCTTTCTGTTCAAGTCCTTCCCATATTGAACTCAATTAAAGTTATTTGATTTGCAATATAGATACATGTCTACATGTGTGTGTATTTGTCGTGTAATTATGTTTTGGGCTCTGCCACGCCCATTTGCCCACCCTCCTCCGCCCACATTGCGCAATAGTTTGCAATCGAACTTTGAAACTTGCGACTCAAAATGCAATTTAGGCAAAATTTTGATGTGATGAGACCGCACACTCATCTGTCTTCATGTGTGTATGTGTGTGTGTGTGTGCATGTGTGTGTGTGTGATGTGTGTGGCATGTGACATGTGGCTTGCCGTTAAGTCAAGCCCTGGCTCTGCCGCTGTCGCAGTCGCTGTCTTGAGCTGTTCCGGGGCCCAAATGACATGCCATTTAATGTTAAACTTTAATGTTTTCTTGTAAGTGAAGTCATAATTTTGGAGCGGAGCGAAGGGGGGGGAGGGGTAGGGGCGGTGTGGAGAGGCCCATGCCCGCGAAGCAGCACAGGTGGGCATTATTTACGCCGGGACAGCGCTCGTTCCACGACTCCCGCAGCGATTCGGTTTTGTTATTTATATACAGCTTGACAGAGGCTGGGCGTGGGCGTGGGTGTGGGCGTGGCACTGGCTGTGGCAGTTGGTGTTGTTTTTTTTTTCTCTCTCGGTAACGAGCTCATGAAATAATGCGCCAAGTGGCGTCGCCAAAGTGTTTTATGCCATAATATTTATCTGCCTACACACAGAAGACACCCCCCTCTCCACCCCCCCCAATGGAAGGAGGTGTGGCGGCGTGTGTCGGTGGCTCGTCGTTCATTATGGAAATCGTGGATTTGCCAAATGTTTGCACGATCATTTGTCATTTCGGGTTTTTCACGGCTTTTCCCCTCGTTTTCCCCGCGGAAAATTGTTGTGCATGCATGATATATAAGCATCAAGCGAATGTCGCCTCAACAATCACGGGGTTGCCACAGTGACGCTAAGTGCTCGGTTGCGTGTGGTTCGGGTGGTGCGCCCAGACGCTTGATGCGCATTAGAGCCGAGCATTTGCATTTTGGGGGTCTGTTGTGCAGTCGAGTGATTGATCGACTCGCGCACTCGATTGGGGAATTCCCTGACTGCATCCAACAGGAATTGGCAGAGAAGAGTGTGGAGAGAATGAAGAGTGGAGTGTGGAGAGCGGAGAGTCTAGAATGTAAAGTAGAGAAAGAGTTGGGAGAGGAGAGTGAAGAGTCGAGTGTGCCGAAGGAGGAGTGTGGAGAGTCGAGAATGTTAAGCAGAGAGAGAGAGTGGGGAGTAAAGAGTCGTGTGTGTCGAGAGTGGAGATTGGACTGTGGAGAGAGGAGTATGGACATTGGAGAGTGAAAAGAGAAGTGTGGAGAGTGAAGAGTGGTAAGTAGAAAGTGGAGAATGGGGAATTGAGAAAGGAGAGTTGAGAATGGAGAATGGAGAGTTGAGAGTTGATAGTGGAGAGTGACGAGAGGGGAGTGTAGAGAGTGAAGAGCGGTAAGTAGAGAGCGGAGAATGGAGAGTTGAGAGTGGAGAGAAGAGAAGAGAGAGTAAATAGTAGAAATTCTAGAGTAAGGAGGAGAGAGTAGAGAGTAAAGAGGAGAGAATACGGAGTGGAGAGTTGAGAGTGAAGAGTTGAGAGTGGAGGCTTAAGAGAGGAGAATGGAGAGTTGAGAGTGGAGGCTTAAAAGTGGAGAACGGAGAGTTAAGAGTGGAGAGTGACGAGAGTGGAGTGTAGAAAGTGAAGACTGGTGAGTAGAAAACGGAGAATGGAGAGTTGAGAGTGGAGAGAAGAGGGGAGAGAGTAGATAGTAGAGAGTAAAGAGGAGAGAGTAGAGAGTAGGGAGTGGAGAGTGGAGAATGCATATTGGATAGTGGAGGATAGAGAGTGGAGAGTCGAAAATGTAAAGCGGAGAGAGGTGAGTAGTGTGTGGAGTGTGGAGAGTAGTGACTGGAAAGGCAAGTGAAGAGTCTGAAGAGTGAAGAAACAAGAAACAAGATCTAATACTGAATAGAGATTAGAGAAGAGATAATACAGATTATAGAAGACAGAAGACTGAAGTCAGTAATGATAAAAGAGAAGAGCGAATCGGATTAGAAGGGAATATATAGAGACATACATACGTACATATATTTACTCCACATCCTTATTGCCTCATCCTTTCTATAACATCTATAAGATCTTCCCAGCCACCACGCTCTGCAGTCGCCCTTCCGCTTATCTCTTAGGCTTCTCTACTCTCATTAGCTAACGGAATTTGTGGTCTAGACTGCAAATTAAAGTCTCGCACGCACTTTAACCCAAAAGTCACGAAACTCTGACAAATTGTATTGATTTTTCGTTAAAACTTTATCAAGCTCCTCGAGCACCCTGTGTCCGAGCACAGGGCATTTCGAGTTGGGTAACTTTGTTTTTTTTTTTTGTATTTTCAAAAAACTTTGGCGGTCGAGCCACAGAGAGAGAGAGCGAGAGAGCCAGATAGAGAGGTCGCTGAAGAAGTTTCAAAAAACAGAAACAAAAAAAAAATTTTTGTTGTTGCAAACTTTTGCGACGCACTAAATGTTATCATTGCTGTTGTTGTTGTTGTTGCGTCTAAGCTATAACAGAATAGAGAGACAGCGAGAGAGCGAGAGAGAGAGAGAGAGAGAGAGAGAGAGAGAGAAGGAGAGAGAACAGGGCAATGAAAAAAATAGGCCACACGCAACTCTTTAAAGAGGCGGCGTACAGCATCCCGGCCACGCCCCCCTTCACGCGCAATATCAGCAAAACTTTGCAATTAGGTATTGTCAAAAGTTTCAGTTGTTGTTGTTGTTGTTGTTGTTTGGAACTTTGGCGACGGAACGGCCTATAAAATAATATGAACGAGTGTGACCAACTTTTTAACACACACACACACACACACACAGCTGCAAAGTGGGCAAACAGCGTGGCCAGAAACGGTGGGCGTGGCACGGCATCAGCTGATCAACGCTGGCGCCACAGCTGTTCGAAGGGGGCGTGACTGCGTGGGCGGGGCGGTGCGATGCGGTGCGGCTGCTGTTGCTTCTGGCGAGACGAAACTTTGGCTCGCAGCGGAAACTTTGCAGCCGGCAACAACAACAACAACAGCAACAAGCGGGAAAAAGGGTTTTCACTTAACTTTTTTGCTGTTGTTGTTGTTGTTGTTGTTGTTGTTTTGTGCGTTATCCTTGCAGGATGTTAATGAGTCAAAGGCAGCAGCAGCAACAACAATGGTTTTCAGTTACCACGCAATGCTTGCCCCTCTTTGAGTTCAAGCTGCCCACTGATCGGAAGCAGCAGTCGAAATGTTATCGATAAACGATAGGCGACCCTCAAAAGTCGCATTCGACGTTGGATCTGAGAGTTATACTCCATGAATTCCTGTATAAAAGGATTTGAGATATTGAGATATTCAAATTCATATGTATATATATTCATATTCATATTCATATTCATTTTCCTATTCATATGTACATATATTCGTATTGATATTCATATTCATATTTATATTCATATGCATATTCATATTCATATTCATATTCATATTCATATTCATATTCATATTCATATTCATATTCATATTCATATTCATATTCATATTCATATTCATATTCATATTCATATTCATATTCATATTCATATTCATATTCATATTCATATTCATATTCAGATTCATATTCACATTCATATTCATGTTCATATGCATATTCATACTCATATTCATATTCATATTCACTTGAATGCATATTCACTTCTGCAGTTGCTTTTACAGGGTATTTCGCACGCTTTTTAACTAAGCCAAAATTGAATTCACGGCGGGTTCAAAGTTCAGCGTTTGGCATAGGCGCAGACACACACGCACACACGCACACACACACGCACTCACACACATACACTTGGAAAATATTTGATATAAAATTTTGTTGCTTAAAAGTTAAATTTTATTTTCTTTTGGCCAAAAACCTTCCAACTTTTGAAGTAAACTTTGCTACCGCTCGCTATCTCGCTCGCTCACGCTCACACTGTCACTCAGTCTCTCTCTCTCTCTCTCTCTCTGTCTCTCTCTCTCTTGCACCGCCTGAGTAAGTTGTGTTTATAGGCGTGGTCGCTTAACGCTTGCCAATGTGCGGCGAGGGGTAGCCGGGGTCTCCGGGGTCGGTCGCGCGTCTAACGCCTTAAAGTTTAGTGGTACGCAAAGTTCGCTTTTTGCAGTTACTTTTCGTATTCAGTTTTCTCTCACTTTTTCAGTGTCAAGGTCGTTCGCCAAGTTTCTTCTTCTTTATTATTCTGGCGCCTCTTCTTCCTTCTTCAACTTCTTCCACTTGTCTTGCATAACTTTTGCTTTAGCTAGAGTTCGTTTAATGAGTGCCGAGAACAACAACAACCCGAAACCAACTAAAAGAAGAACAATAATAAAGAGAAGTGCTGTAACATATTTAAAAGTTGGCGCCGTTTTTGATCTCCAAGCGAGACGAGACAGAGACGGAAAGAGTGTGCCAGAAAAGAGTTTTGAAAGAGTTGCTCTGAGAGGGTGCTGAGCGGGTGCTGAGCGGGCTCGTGTGTGTAATGGATCCTTGGTGACCTGTTGCCAGGGCTCCTGTGTGGTGGGACATTTGAAAGAGTTGCTCATGGAGGTGTTGGAAGGGTTCATGGGACGGTGCTTGGTAGAGATACATGTAGAGTTATCGGCAGAGCTGCTTTAAAGAGTGCTCGGAAAACTCTAGGAGAGAGAGTTGGGCGAGGGGTTAGTCGGTTTCCTACGGGAGGAGCTGCCAGTAGTCCTAAGAGAGGTACACCTAATGGGTGGAGAAGGTATCCGGTAGAGGCTTTGGTACGACTTCTAATAAAACTGTCGAGGAGTAGCGAAGAAGAGCTTGAATGTTCGTTGAACCCCTTTCTGGGTGTAGTTCTAGAAGGATTTCTGGGAAAATCTCCGGTAGAGCTGAAAGGAGGGTACTTCAGAGGGCCTGTGGCTGGTTTCCTGGGAAAGGAAATGATAGAATTTTTCGGATTTCTAGGAGAAAGCCTGTAGGAATTGCCTCTGGACAACTTTTTTTTTGTGAGGATTCCTAGTCAGGTTCCTAGAAGGGTTTCCAAGAGAGAAAGAGTTAGTGGCAGGCGTCCCGACGTCCTTGTTGTCCTTTGCCTTTGTTGTTTGTCATGTGCTGGCTGTGTGTGGTCGGTCGTCCAGCTGCCCTGTGCGGACTTCAACAAGTAGCAAAGCAGGAGCCCAGTACAAGGACAACAAAGTGCGGCAACATAATCAAGAGGAGATTATGTAATTAGTCTGCAGCTGATTGATGAGTCCTGGCAGCTCTCACACTCCCACTAACCGCCTTTGCTGTGCCTGCCTGCCTGCCTGCTGGGGCAATCAGGCGGCCTGCGATAAAATTTAAATATCTCCACAAAGGCCTCTCCCTGTAGCTAGCTGCAAAAGCTATATGCTTTAGCCACTATGCTTGTACCGTCCCCCCACCGCCCCAGGCGCCACACCCACTTTTTGGGCTGACTGCCAGCGTTCATTTTGCGGACGGTAAACAAACAAATAAAAACAAGATTTTTAGCCCAAACCCTAGAGCTGAGATCCGGGTACGGGCAGGAGTACAGGCACTGGCGAGAGCTCATCAGCAGCCATCAACCACCAAGAGCTTTCGATGGCGGACGGGCGAGGAGGGGTGTGCGGGGGGGCGTGGCATAAGAATTGCTAAAGAGGCGGAGTAAGCCGCCAGCTCATCTACTTGTCTGTAAAATGTCACAAAGGCGGCGCTCAGAGCTCGGGTGCTCGGCCAGACGGACGGACGGCCAGACGGACGGACGGTGGCTCGAGCTTTGTCCGTTCAACTTTATTAAGGATATGCAAATATCCTTAATTCGAAAATGATTTTTAATAGGATCGAATGGAATTAGTTTATTACTTTTAATGAATTTTTTATGTCGCCGCCAATGTCCGAGGCCGAGGCAAGCTCGACGGCCAGCCATTGTTCCGTCGCATGAATATAATGGATTTTCATTTGGATGCCTGGCCTGGCTTCGGTAAAAAGCCAATCACGTGGTTTAGCTGGCAAGGACCTGGCCGGCCCGGGCCGTGTCCAAGCAAGACTAATGGTCGTCTCCTGCCAGCGACTTCGAGTGCGACTAATTTGCTTGCAGATGATTTATTGATTTAAAGAGTGGAGCTCAGTCAGTCGGTCCTCCAAGTCCTTCAAGTCCTCCAAGTCCTTCACTCCGGCGCATTGTTTATTTTGATTTTATTTTCAGTTTTTCAGCTTGAGCCTAATTGATTTTTTTTTTCCCAGACCGAAAAGAGTTTTCACCACATTCGTTTCGCATTTCACTCACTCCCTCTCTCTCTCTTTCTCTATTTATATATTTTACTTCAAGTGCGGTAATTAAAAATTGTCGTAAATCAGCTTCGACGAATGCTGCGCCCAAAAAAAAGGAAGTAAAGAAAAGGGACCAGCCCTGCGTTCAGGGTGGAACTCTTAAAGCTTAGCCAAATGAAATTTTGTTTTTGTTTTCTTGAAAACTTACAATGCAATTAGCTGAAGAGCGCTTTAACCTGGGAGGCTAAACAAGCAAATCGCTTGAGATAAGATGTGGAATCGAAGGACAATCGGAGCTAGTCTTTGAGCAGAAAAGTGTGAACAGGTTTTGAATGCAAGTGAGAGAAGGATAGGGTCTCCCCTACTAGAGCGATTAGAGAACCACTAGAACATCGCTAGTGGGAGGTGCTAAGAGTCCTCTTAGGGTCAGGAGTACAGATAGAAGATACCGAAGAGTTGTTGTCATACGAGAGGAGTGCAAGAAGTCAATGTGAGTCTATGGAAATACTCTATGGAAGCTGAGAGAGACGATACTATTACGAATCTGAGCCTATATTTGGGAGAGAAAGGGTTGGAAGAGGAGTTAATAGCCGAACAGTGACTAGCATTCAAGGACTAACCACGGTTGATGGGCATAGGAATGGAGGTCTATTAAGGTGGATCTGAAATCTGGTCCAGTAAGTTGAATTTGGCTGAGCATAAAAGCTAGTATAGAGCTGAGAGTGATGTCTATTTAGACTCGGGCATTCCACAGAGCAGAGGCTAGGCTTGCAGAGGGAATCGTCATGGGATAGGAAATCATACAAGTTGATTCTCGTCAAACACTCTGACTAGGAGCTAGGCATTAGACTAAAGTATAAAGCTATAACTGAACTATGAGCCACCAATGGACTATAGTATAGTCTAAAGAGTCTAGTAGAGTCTAAACTGGAACTCAAGTGTTAAGTACGAACTGATGACAGCTCATGGGAAACCTGACTTAATCTGACTTCCGTTCCTGCCTATGTCCAGCCTCTCGAAATGTAAGTGCTACAGGGTATCTGCCAGTCGAGCACTCCAAGTACTAGCGCAAGGCTATTTCAATATTCATTTTGCAAATTTTAATATGCCAACGGCCAAAGCCAATGAAATTTGTCAAATGCGAAAGGTCCAATGGGTACGCTTTCTGCCCACAAACGGTGTTCCTTCTTGGCCGTTGTTGTTGTTGTTGTTGTTGGCTGTCAAGCCAAATGCCACTGTCCGCAAAAACCCAAACACGTATTTTCAATTATTTCCGTGCCAACGTCGTCGTCGTCGTCGTCGTCGTTTGAGGTAGACGTCGCCACGTACAGCTGTCCTAGAGCCAAACGAAAGTCCCTCAGAAACCCAACAACTTTACCCCCAAACCTCAAGCAATGTGACAATGTGCAGTTGTTGCAATCATTGTTGTTGTTGTTGTTGTCGTTGTTGGTATCGATGAAATATAGAAGCACAAACACAACTGCACAAACAAGTTGAGGGAAAGAAAAACCCTCGCTGTCAACCGACTCTCCCCAACTGTCGCATGCTCTGCTTCCGTTTTCCACAACTACGAAACACTATTCGAAATACTATTCGAAATTCTATTCGAAACTGTGCTGCATAAACTACTGCAATCACATTAAGGACTTGGATATTGTTGCTCTGTTAAATAGATCCTCATATTTGCCTAAGTGACTAAAATCAGTAAATTTTTCCATGATTTCCAAATTTTATGCGTTCAAATGGGGTTAAGCTGATCTTCAATTGATAGGTGCTAGATGGTAACTTTTAAATTATACAATTGGCAGTTTACTAGCCTGAGTATAAAGTTCATATAGACTTTATTTGACATATGGAAAATTTCTTACATTCAGATAGGCAAGGAAGATACAGATACAGATACAGATACAGATACAGATACAGATACAGATACAGATACAGATACAGATACAGATACAGATACAGATACAGATACAGATACAGATACAGATACAGATACAGATACAGATACAGATACAGATACAGATACAGATACAGATACAGATACAGATACAGATACAGATACAGATACAGATACAGATACAGATACAGATACAGATACAGATACAGATACAGATACAGATACAGATACAGATACAGATACAGATACAGATACAGATACAGATACAGATACAGATACAGATACAGATACAGATACAGATACAGATACAGATACAGATACAGATACAGATACAGATACAGATACAGATACAGATACAGATACAGATACAGATACAGATACAGATACAGATACAGATACAGATACAGATACAGATACAGATACAGATACAGATACAGATACAGATACAGATACAGATACAGATACAGATACAGATACAGATACAGATACAGATACAGATACAGATACAGATACAGATACAGATACAGATACAGATACAGATACAGATACAGATACAGATACAGATACAGATACAGAGACAGAGACAGAGACAGAGGGGTTGGTAAGACTGACAAAACGGTGTTTTCATAGAAGAGAGCACATCGAGTCGTATCAGCACAGATGAAGCCAATCGACACTCAATCGCACTGGCAACAGAGCATATTGAAAGGAAAATTTGGTATGCATAAGGCATAAGAAACAAAAGCCAACACGCCAATGTCCTGACCAGCAGCGGCTGAGGAGTCCTGCTCCTGCTACTGCTCCTGCTCCTGCTCCTTCTGCTCTTCCCGCCTCAGTTGGCATTGCCATTGCCATTGCCTATTTGACGACGCGTCTCGTTCTCGTGGCCGTTTTGTCGTCGTCTTGTCGTCGACGTCTTGTGCAAAATTTAGTCATTGCAATCTACTTAATCATTTTGGTCAGACTGCATAAGCCGAGGCGAGGGCGAGAGCGAGGGTGGAGGATGGGGGGTTCGGGCTGTAACGTCGTATGCCATTTGTAATTGGTAGCTAGCTAGCGAGTCCTGTGGCACATTCTGGCAAAATTCCTTAATTGTTCCGGTTACCCGCACAATCCATTCTCTGCATTTTACATTCTAACCTCAGAATCTACGACAGGCAAAAACCAAGTCCAGGTGCCACTGACACTGCTGACACAGCTGCCAGGGCCGGCGACTGCCTGCCCGCCCCCCCCCCCCCCCCCCCCACTGCGTTGCCCCTGGCCAGCTGGCTGCTTGCTTGGCAGTGCTACCCGGGCCAAAGGTAAAGCACAGAAATACAAATCAAATTTTGTTGTGCGGCTAAAAAGCGTTGCGGCATTGCCAACGAAGCGCCTCGTCCTGCCAGCCGGCCCGCGCCACGTATCGTCCTTCAGCAATACGTTGCGTCCTTGCGCCACAGTTGCTGCGGCTTTGCATAGACACTCTGCCCCAGCTGAGAGCATCACAGCTTTGGTGCTCACAATGCGATGAGCTTGATCAAATTGATCGTTGATGATGTAATAGAGGTCGAATGGTTAGATAGGAATACGACTTGAGCCTAATTGATAGAAGTTCTTAAGTGACTTGGGTAGTTTGGTGAATTATCTTTGTACGATGCTATCCAATAAAGTGTAGTTCTCCTAGATAGCATTCTAGATAAAAAATCAAAGATCAGAGACTGGTGATTCAAGATCAGAATTCGGCCATCGGATATATATGAGATCAGGGATCACAGATCAAAGAATAGAGATTAGAGATATGAGATCAGTTATCAAAGATCAGAGATCAGAGATTCGAGATTCAAGACTAGGGATTTGAGAGATTAGAGACTAGAGATTAGATATTTAAGATTAAAGATTAGAGATTAGAGATTATAGATCAGAGAACAGAGATCAGAGATCACAGATCAGAAATCAGAGATAAGAAATTCGACATTCGAGCTCAGAGATCAGAGAACAGAGAACAGAGAACAGAGAACAGAGATCAGAGATCAGAGATCAGAGATCAGAGATCAGAGATCAGAGATCAGAGATCAGAGATCAGAGATCAGAGATCAGAGATCAGAGATCATAGATCAGAGAACAGTGAACAGAGAACAGAGAACAAGATCACAGATCAGATATTTGAGATAAGAGATAAGAGATTCGACATTCGAGCTCAGAAATCAGAGATCGGAGATTAGACATTAGAGATCAGAGATCATAGATAAGTGATCCAAAATTAGAGATCACAGATCAGAGATAAGAGACTCGAAATCTGAGATCAAAGATCAGAGCTCAGAGATCACAGATTACAAACCAGAGATTCGAGATAAATCCTAATTTAGCTATATCCTGTGTAGCTGACCCAGCAAGAGTGATACCATTTTCGATAACTATGTTACAGCAACTAGCTGAGTTATCGATAACTTGCAGTTGATACTGATTGATATTGTTACATAATTGATATTGAGACTTGATGTAGATATATATTATATGCTATTAGAGATGCATTTTATTTTAGGCTCTCAGAACCAATTGAAAAACGAACGATAGCGCGTTATCAATCAGGCAATGAGATGGAGCAGGATGAGCAACAGTCCTCCACAGTCTTCGCTGGTATTATGCCTTATCGCTTATTGTATGCCTTACACCATATATTCCTTTCATCATCCTCTGTTTTCAGTCAGTAGTAAAGTTACCTTGCGGCTAGAGTATTCGTAGTGCGCTTTGCTGCAGTCAAATAGTTTTTGTCTATGACTTATGCAAACTGCACATGGCCTGAGCGTGGCTAAAGCTCTATATCTCTCTCTGTGTGTGTGTGTATGTTTGCTAACTAGCTCTGTGTTATATTTTGTAAAATATGTTTTATGTATGCCCACATTTCGAATCTTCAGCTGCAATTTGCTAACAAAATCCAATCTCTAGCTCTGCAGCTCCAGCTTGGCGTCTTTGTTGTTGTTGTTGTTGTTGACACGCTTCGCCACCCATGGACCATGCTGGCTGTGCTGTCAGGTAGACAGCGAGAGAGAGAGAGAGAGAGAGGCAGGAGGAGGAGGAGTAGAGTTTTCAGTGGGGCCAGCGCTGAGCTCTCTGACAGTAACTGACTAACGCACTGACAGCTGCCCGCAGATCCCCCAGCTCCCGCCACACCCACACACACAGCAGCCACAGGGCACATATATGTCAGCTGTGCTGGGTGGGGTGGGCTTGGGTCTGGGCCTGGGCCTGGGCGGTTGAGTAACCTCAGCCTTAATTGTGCGGCGCGCATTCGGCGGTTAGTTGTACCCAATTCAATTTGGCTGCAAGTGCCAAAAAAAGCGCTCCCAAATTATGCAAAACGACAGCTATAAAGGGTGGACAGGGGGGGGGGGGGGTGTCTCCGGACTGGGGTTACCTACTGAATATAGCTTAAAGTTCGCTTAGCTTTAAGCTTGGCGCATAATTAAAAAGCGTTTGGCCAGAAGACGTTGCTTAAGGGTTTCGCATAGAAAGGGTTTGGGCCGGGAGTTTCGGGCTAGCCATTTCCGCAATTTTTGCTTATGGCCGGGAGCTATCAAAATGTTTTGTGCCAGCACAAGAAAAAGGTCAGATAACTGGAAAATATTATTAAAAACGAGCAAAAGACGTTGCAGCAGCAGCAGCAGCAGCAGGAGCAGCGGCAGGAGCAGGAGCAGGGCTAGCTAGTTGCTGCGGCGCCAATTTGTGGAGTGGGCGTGGCGCTTCACCAGTCGCTTATCCCTGAGGAGGTATTGCGTCGCTGAATGGACCTCAATCGAGCAGGACGCTGTGCCCACGCCCACTCTCCGGGGGCTGCATAAAAAAAGCACTCGAGGCACAATGCACGGAGAACTGAACTGGCGAAGCCTTAGCCTATCCGCAAATGAATTAAATTTCAGTTTTATTATTAAATTAACTTGGCATGAACACCTAAAGACACAGCAACAACAACAACAACAACAACAGCAAGAGCAACGGAAGTAGGTAGAAGCAGCAGCAGCAGCAGCAGGAGCAGCTCAGGCCTGGCAACAGCAGCCAACAAAATATTTTAACCCCATCGAAGCTGAAGGGGTTGGTGAGGGGAGGGGAGGGTAGGGGGGTGGGGCGGTAAGGAAGTGCGCCCGACCGCTTGTGCCAAGTGAATTTTCGTCGTCATGACCCCGCCCAGGACACAGCTCCTTGTCCCTGTTCCGCTCTCACTCTCGCTCTCCCTCTCTCGCTCTCCCTCTCTCTCTCTGGCTCTGGCTCTGTGCCTGTCTCTGTCCCGTCTGACATGCTTCAGTTTGAGCTCAGGACGACGTCGTCGCTCAGCTGTAAAGTGGAATGAAATGTAAATTTTTAATAAGCGTTTTCGCTAATGGCTATTTAAAACTCCGACCTGCAACAGCCAAGCCCCTGCCCCAACCCCCCCCTTTAGAGTCCATCACATGCTTATACATGGGCATGCCCCCACGACTTACCCCTTTACCCTATATGTATATAAAATCCAAGTGTATATCGAGTTATTCGACAGTTAAGTCTGATGAGCTGCTGCGCCCCAAGTGGGCGTGCCTTCCCCCTCCCCCCTTTTGCCGCAGAACTATTATGTAAGAAAGTAATTTTCTTATTTGCGCTTGGTTGAAATTGAAAAACTGTTGAAATCACTCTGGCAACGCTCACACTTAACGGCATTTAGCTGCAGCGCTGCCAGATGATCGCAGCTGCAAAGCAAAGATTGTGAATTCACGGAGAGCGAGTTGGGCCAAGAGACATACGCCTATGGAAGTCAACTCTATGAGTGGATAAAGGAATGGGCAGGGATAGATGGGCGGAGACGGGCAGTCAGGATAGATAGAAGTAAGGATAGTTCCCTGAGCATAGTGGGAACTCAGCTCTCAAGTCATTGGCCAGCTTGTTACATAGAACTGTAGCTAGTCATGACACCCTGTTTGCACGTTCTGATATTACAGGGTATCAGAATGTTTCCAACTAACTTTCTTGCCTTAAGCCTTTCCACTTTTCCACTGTAAATACTGTAAGCTCTCTGGGTAAAATTCTGGAATATGCGCTTTATGCTTCGCATCGCCCAGGCGCAGCTGATTTGTGACCTATTTTACAGTTTCGTACTAAATAGCAAAGCTAATTAATTTTAATCAAAGTCTTTGCAAATTTTTGTCGCATTCAATGAGTGTTTTTTTTTTTTTTTTGGTTGTTGTTGTCTTTTCTTGCGTCACGGAAAAGTCATTTAGTGCGCTTTAGTTTTTCAATTTTCGGCTTGGCTCAGCTGTGCTGCGCATAAATGAGGAATGAGAGCGCTTGGTAAATGGAATTGGGTATCTGTAATTTCGTATTTGCAAGCTCATTTTCGTTTTCAAAGCGGATGGCTGAGGGAGGGGTGTGCGGGGGGGTGGGGTGTAACTGGCAGCTGATTTGATGTTGACTTTGCTCTTGGATCATTTTAAATCTTTTGCAACATTTTTCATCATTTATCATTTCATCGAGCCCAAAAGGAAATAAAACCAAAGCCAAAATGACTGACAACGAGCGGCTGGTGTTTGAGCAGTGGGTGGGCGTTGGTGTGGGGTGCAGGGGCGTGGCATGCCAACTTGTGGTTTGCGCGCGAATGAGCCTGATGACTGACGTGTAGCCAGACAGCCAGACCAAGTGACGATTGACGAGCGAGAGGAAGTTAAGGAGAGAGAGAGAGAGAGATGGAGAGACAGAGACAGAGACGATTATATGCAAAAAATGTCGCGTATGCCGCAGCAAGAAGCGAAGTGAGTGAGAGACGAGATGGGGGGAAGTTACGCTCGCTCACAGCGAGATAAATTACCAAACACTTAAGTTGGATTTTCGAGATTTTTATCGCGGCATGGATTAAGTGACTACGCTGGCAGCCTTTATTGTTGTTGGCACCTTTTGTGGTGCGCGGCTGTTGCGCCATGATGCCATCGCCAGCCATTTGGCCCGCTCATTTGGCCAAAGGTGCCTGGGGTTGGGGGTAAAAGTGAAAAATGTGCCAATTCATTTGGTTTAAATTAGCGACCTCCGCTGCGGCGCAACAGTCTGTTCCGCAACGGATGTTGTTGCTGTTGCTGTTGCTGGTGCTGCTTATTTATTGTTGCGGGCCGGGCGGTCGACTGCTTGGTCTTTGGGTATTTCGTTCGAATTTCTGATAACTGTGCGAATACGGTTTGATTAATGCGCCCAGATAAGCGCGATAAATTTCATTAAAAATTGCACGGCAATCCATAAAAAACCATCTGCAAAATGAGTTGCAAATTATTTATGGTGGCCCAGAGAGAGTGAGAGTGAGAGCGAGAGTGAGAGCGAGCGAGATGGCAATTGGCATGGCTGTTAAAGCTTTACCGTTTGCAATGTATTAAATGCTGCATTGCAAATCATATTTAAAGCACAAAAACAAGACAACAACAACAACAGCTATAGCAGTGCAACGGGCAAAGAAGAGAGCAGAGCAAAAGCGTCGCACACAAATAAACTACGTGAGAGCAAGCGCATAAGTGGGAGAGCGTGGTGGCTGACTGCAAGCTGTATGCGTGAGAGTGTGAGTGCGAGTGCGAGTGCGAGTGTGAGTGAGTGTGAGTGGAAGAGGGAGCTGGCAAATGCATGCACAGGCCAAAGCACCGACACAGACACCGATACCGTTACAGTCACACACACTCTTGCACTCTCACACAGGCGCTGAGAGCACTGGAGAGGCCGGCAGTGGCGCTCTCTCGCTTTCGCTGCAGCTGCTGGCAATGGCCATTGCCGTTTGCCGTTTGTCGTCATCGCAGTCGTGCAACGGACGCTGCGATAGGTGAAGCCAGCAAAAGAAGGCGGGTCCATTGCCACGGCAACCATAAAATGCACAAAATGCTTGCGAAATGAGAAAAAAAGAAGAAGCTCAAAATGAAAATAATCATAAAAGAAACGAAACGAAAGCGCAGCATCCGAGCAGTAGACGCAGCAGCGACGTCAGCCGCAGCAGCAGCAGCGGCAGCAGCAGCAGCAGGCGAACCGAAGAGCAGCGCAAAAAGGAGGAGAGCAAAAAAATGACGTTGAGCAAATTTACGATGGCGTTTGGTCGCATTGTTGTTGTTGCTGCTGCTGTTGCTGGAGGTTCTTTTGTGTACTTTTTTTTTGTGCTTGTTCTTTTTTTGTTCTTTTTTTTTTTTTTGCACTGCTCTTTGCCGCCATTTTGTGCGATTAGCGGCCTTAGTCCCACACCACACTCTTTCAATCACTTTTTTCAATTTGCTGCATTCGCCGACAAGCTTCTTCGCCCCGCTCAGTCGCCGCACGGTCAGTTGCCTGCAGTCGCCGCCGACAGCAGAGGGGCGTCGCGTAGCGGTAGCCTTACCGTTGCTCCTACCGCACCGTGCAATCGATAACGGTGCACTAGACAGGCTTATCAGATCTAATTAGCGTATGAAAGGGATCATTAGCCAATGGAAAATTAACAATGGCATCAAAGCGAAGCAAAGCAAAGCAACAAAACAAAATGGATGCCATGCATATGCATATGATTACATTATCTATATATATGTATGTGTGTGTGTATGTGTGTGGGTGTGCTTGCATATATGTATTAAAAACTTTGAATTAAAAAAGTTGTTTTTGTTTAATTATTTTTTTGTTGTTGTTTGTTATTCAACTGCATAACTGTTTCCAAATGCCAAATGTGATTAAAAACAGAGCTAACGGCGCTTAAGCTGGCATTTGAAGCGTGCTGAAGGAAATTGAATTATAAATGCAAAATAATGAAACTCGCATGCAAAGCTTTCCATTTTAATGGACGTTTATTGATTGGCTTAGCTTTGACTCTATGCTGTACATAAAAGTCAGCATACTTTTCAGCGCATACGAAAGAGAAAGGCTTCTATAATCAATCGTTTCATAAATGCCTGAAATCTGAAAAATTATACACGCAATCTGTTCTGGCATAAATTTTTGTATATTAATCTTAGGCCAACAAATATTCGCATGCATATGCCTGAAGTGGGCGGGGCGTGCTTGTAACATGAATAATAATGCAAATAATGGAATTCGATTAATTTGATTACTGCTGCGATTCTTATCGATTGTTTTAGCTAATTGCAAAACTCTGGCCCCTGTTTGGTAGCAGCCCTTATGAAATGTCTGCTGTCGGCAACAAAAAACCCATTCCCCTCCGCCCAATGAGTGGCTGTGATTCGAAACGATGGCGGGGGCGGCCAGGGGCTGGGGGCAAAGGCGACTTGAAGAAATCTGGAGAATAAAGCAAAGGCGCGTAAATCGCGCCAACAATTGCGCTGAGAAGTATGTCATAAATTTGGACGCCTTGCTGGGGACAACAGCAACAACAGCAAGCATAATAAGTAAGCAAGGGCGTGGTCGGGGGTTGGGGGTTGGGCAGCAGCAGGACAAGTTGCTTGGCCAAAAAAGCAGCTGCGCTGCCGGCGACAATTGCTGGCAATTAAAATGTGGCGCATTTGGGAATGCGCCCATTGACAACAACAGCAACAGCAGTAGTGCCGGCTGGGTATGCCAGACGAGCAGATACCCAGCTTTTTCATAAGAAAGTTGAGAAAGTGCACTACGTCAAATGCATAGAAAACCCAGCTCGATAAATATCGATATCAACTATTATAAGTATTCCTATCGATTCTGAAACGTTGACTCACAAATGTTATCGATTACGCTCTAGATAAACACGACAAGCTGTGCATGTATTCAATCGTATGTCCTTGCTCAGCATACCCTGCGCCCGCACATTAGCTACAGGGTATAACAACCACGATAAGCAGCACAACAATGTCCAAATGCCTTCGTTTGCGTCTTCAATTGCGCTGCTTGGTGCCTTTTGCTTCTGCAGCTATCGGTGGTTTCTTAGCCGCGCCCCACCACCCCCCCTCAGCCGGGCCTCTCGCCCGCCATTGTTGTTGGTGCCGCTGCCACTGCCGCTGCTGTCGCTGTTCGCTGTCATTGCCATTGTTAATGAGAATTTCTTGTTTTAATGAAAACAAATCATTGAGTGTAAAAGACTTGGATTTTATTTTTCATTTCCGTGATTTTGTTTGTGCATTTAATTAAGAAAATGGAATTAACGCATTTCACTTTGGCACATGAGAACCGCCAGCACCCCCCCTGCCTCCCAGCAGCCCCTTCCCCTTACATTCATTGTGGGCACTTGGCCTGCCATTGGGTCTTTGCCTGAGAACATTTTCCTAGCTTTTCTTGTTTCTTCTTTTTTCTTTTTTTCGGTTTTTTTCATTCGCACTTTCGTTTTTTGTTTTCTTCTTTCTTGCTTGGGCTTTGTTTAAGCGGGGCGTTCGCCATTCAATACAACAAACAACTGAACCTTTGGCTTCGTTTTCCACGCCCTCTGCAGGTGCTCGATGTCGCCTGCCCCGTCACTTAAGTAGCTTATGTTATTGATATTTCGATAAAAAGAAGCCGAAAGAAATAAAAAAAAAAAAAAAAAAATAGAAAACAAGTAAATAAATATTGGACTCTGATACGCTCTAAATGCCCTCTTAAATATCATTTTAAAGCGCGCAGCGAGCCATGCAAGGCTCGAGCTCGAAACGAAGGGAAACATTTATATATAGTAGGTATTTGAGAATTTATATAGCTAAAGATAGAAATATTAAGAGATGGGAATAGAAATGTAAATGGGGATGTAGAGGGTGAAAGGAGGGAGATTTGAGATTGAAGATGGTAGCAAAAGGCATATAGATGATAGAAAATATCAGATTAAAGATAGTTTAAAAGCAGGTTGAAATGGGATTAAGAAAAAGTGAAAGAGAGAGAGAGAGAGAGAGAGAGATAGAGAGAGAGAGAGAAAGATAGAAGATCTGCGATATGGGATGGAAGATGTAAGACACACGATATATGCCTAAAACGTAAGATATATAGATAACTTTCTCTTTATAATCACTAAAATGAATGAGATTAAATGACTTTCATCTGCTAGAGAGAGAGAGAGAGAGAGAGAGAGAGAGAGAGAGAGAGAGAGAGAGAGAAAGAGAGAGAAAGAGAGAGAGTGAAAGAGAGTGAGAGATAGATAGAGTGAGAGCGAGAGAGAGTGAGAGAGACAGAGTGAGAGCGAGAGGGAGTGAGAGAGAGAACGACAGAGAGAGAAGGCGAGATAGAGAAAAGACAGAGAGGGAAAGCAAGAGAGGCAGAAAGCGAGAGAGAGAGAGAAACAGAGAGAAGATGGAAGAAGAATGTACATATATGTATAAAATGGATCACTTTCTCTAAGAGCTCAATCAATCTGTTTTCTCCTGTTTCCCCAATCTCAACAATAGTTGAATAAAACATCACATTCTTTCAGGAAACAGTTGAAATTCTTTTGAGGATAGATTATGCGAGATTGTGCAATTCCTATATAAGAGCTCTGAAGAACGATCTGCTTTCCATATTGGTGATGGAACTATCTGGCACAATTTAAATACATGAGCTTATTCCAGCAGTACAGTCTTGCTAGGCAAGTATAGATGAGTCTACATATATAGAAAACTCAAGATATTGATTATGCAGATTCCTTGTATTGAAGAATAATACTTGTGAAAGCAAAGTTTGTTAGTATAAGTATTTCTTAAGTATAATCGAATATCTAAATAAAATTTCCACTTATTATTTGATTATATATATTCTTCATTTCTTTATGATTTTTACTATAATAGTTCCAGCTCTATCAATCCCTTCTTAAGGTCTTTTATCGTTCCCCTTCACACTCTTAGCCAAACCAAATGCAATGCTCAATTGAAACTTGCCTCAGCTCGCACAAAGGCTAGATTCTTATATCGACTCTACTCCATTTCTCGTAAATATTATTCGACTTTCAATATCTTCTCTTATTTTATAGTATTTCAATATAATTTTTTGGTTTTGTTTCGGATTTGGCTTGGGGCTTAGCTCCAGTTGGATTCCATTTGGGTTGGGTAGAAGTTGCGGCTGCAATCTGTAGGTGCCGCTACCCCAGCCGCTGGCTCAGCCAGCCCCGCCCCCCATCAGCAGCAGCGCAAGGATGGGGGCTGGCTGAATGCCAAATGCTTTTGTTGTAAAATGAAAATCGCGCATAAAATTTGAGCCGAAGCAGCTGCGACGCAAGTGAATTAATTTGAATTAATTTAAACAGTGAGTGGTCCATGGCAAAGTCGCCTGATGCGGGGTGGGCCAAGGGGAGGGCGAGGGTGGCGCGTGTAGAGGCGAGGGGAGACGAGTGGTGGCTCTGCCCGCCGCGTGTGTGGGCGGAGGAGCATTTAAGTAACTGCGCCAACACTTGTGCACAACAAACACACACACACACACGCACACACACACACACACGCACACACACACTCGAACACAATGAGAGTCTGAGATTGAGACATTACAGCACATCCAAAGAAAAGTCGAATTTAAAAATGTTTTTTTTTCTGTTTTCCTGTTTTCTGTTTTTTGCATTTCATTTTTATTTACATTGCAGCTGGCAGCGCGAAGCCAACGCAACGCACATTGGCCCAAAGTTGAGTGAAAATTTATAATTGGAAAATTTGGCAAATGAGGAAAATTTATGAATCGATTGCCACATAAAAATATATGTATATGCATAGATGTGCATGTGTATAACAATTAATTGAAACTTTTCTATAAAACGAAGGAAAGAGAGAGAGAGAGAGAGAGAGAGAATTGAAAATTGAGTAAGATGGAAAGAAAATTTAATGGGAATTCATTTATATGTACCAATGACAGAGAGAGAGAGAGCGAGAGAGAGACAGAGAGATAGAGAGAGACAGAGAGACAGAGAGAGAGAGAGAGAGAGAGAGAGAGAGAGAGAGAGAGAAAGAGAGAGATAGAGTGCATTCAAGAGAGAGGAGGAAGGAAATAAAATGGAATGGGGAATTCATTAAGACAGAGAGAGACAAGGAGAGAGATGGAGATAAACTGAGAGAGAAGGAGAGAAATAGAAAAATTGAGAGAGAGAGAGAGAGAGAAAAAAAATAGAGTTAAAAATAGACAAATACAGAGAGAGAGAGAGAGAGAGAAAGAGTTGGAGATAGACAAATACAGAAGGAGAGTGAGAGAGAGAGAGGAAAAGAGAGAGAGAAAGAGATAGAAAAAACAAGAGTGAGACCAAAGGAGTAAGAAAGAAGGATATAGAGTATAATAAGAGAAAGGCGGAGAAGGCGAAAAAGAGAGACAAATAGAGAGAGAGAAGAAGAGTGATGTTGTGAAACGAAGAAAGCTTAAGAGAGTGAGAGACAGAGAGGGAGATAAAGGGTAAGGGAGAAATAGTTAGACAAGGAAAATTGAGAGAGAAATAAACATGAAATAATCAAAGAGAGTGAGAGACGAATCAAAAAAAGCATAGAGTGAAAGGGATATATTATAGATGTATATACATATGTATATCTGAGACTTATTCATCTTATATCTCTATGCTCTCAACAAATCTGAATTTATTAAAGCTTCCACTTCAATTGATAACAAATTAACATCAGATCAACATGAACATAACATTTCACTGCATTTGCACCACTGTGCCTCCAATACGCTGGGCTCGAATGTGGTAATTTGGTTTTCTTAGCGCGTTCTTGGCTCGCGCCAGGTGAGCGGGTGTGGGCCTAGGTAGCACCTGCCTAACGCAATAATTTCAAATTGGCAACTGGCTCCACGTGTGTGTGTGTGCGTGTGCATAAATTGCATATGTATGAGATTTATGCTATTTAAAAATGTTTCAAATGGCAGCGCATTAAAAACGCGTGAAATTGTTTTGTTTTTGGCAACGGCTCAGCCGTCGCCTGGGCTCAAAAAAAAAGGAAAAGCTGAGGGCAATGGAAAATGGAAAAATGTTAATGAATGCGAGAAGCTGAAGTGGATTTTGGATTTAAACAAAAAAAAAATAAATTTCGTACCCAAAAGTCGACATGAGGCGGATTTTCACTTTGGCTTTTTAAATGAGTGCGATGCTATAATGCACGAGACACACACAATGCCACAAAGAGAGAGAGAGAGAAAGAGTGGGAGTGAACAAAGAAAGGAGTAAGTCACAGTTAGAGAGAGAGAGAGAGAGAGGGGGAGCTGTGCGAGTGAACGGGCCAAACCTCAAACGAGGTTTTCACGCCTGAACATTTTACAACTGCAGGCGGTTTTTCAATTTTTGGTCACTACGGCAAAAAAGAACCCACACACACACACACACACACACAATGAGACTTGACAATGGGGAAGGTGGGGGGTTGCGACCCAAAATGGAATCTGAATGCTGAATTTGCCTTCAGCTGGACATTGGGCATTGTAAGTGTTACTTAATTTGTGTATATGCGCACTTTGCCACGCCCCAGCCAGGCTGCCCGACGCCCCCAACATGAATTTCAACCGCAAAACAGTGGCGCGCCAACGCAATGGGGGTGGGGGTGTGGGGGGGGGGGGGGGTGAGGGCAGCACTGACTGGCTTTACTTTTGGCCAGTGCCAAACCAAAGTTAAATGCAGCATAAATAATGTGCGTGTGTCCGGAAATGGAAGCGCCCCATAGCTCCAGCAGTCCCCCTCCCCCCTCTCTCTCACCCTCTGAGAGCTTAAAGTCACAGTTAATAAATTACAAAAGAATAAGTTCTGTAAGGAAATTCAAGTTTTCATTTGGAAAATTTTGCGCAGCTCCGTAAAACGTTTACGAATCGCAGCACAAAAGGAAAATCGAGGAAATTTGTTGGTCTACAATAATGATGTAGTTTCTGCAGGCACTTCATGGTAAAAAATCCGCTTTATTGTAGTTAATCAACACTGAAAACGCATTGAAAGTCGAAGAATCATTCAATTCGTATTATTATAGTCACTATTTTTGGTTAATTTTGTCGTTGACCAACACTGTTACTGAATTTACAATATATATTTCATTAATATCCGCTTGATATATAATTTTCACTTTGGCTGTTAGCCAACACTGTTTAAGGTTTTATAAGGTGGCAACACTGCAACTCATACACTCTCTTATTCAGCTTCAACTCACAATCATGGTTATCACTTCTATTGCGCTGTTAACTGTACATAACATTTCATGTTAAGCAACTGTAAAAATATCCGCAAATATCCGCAAGTCCAAGCAAATCGTCAACTTTGTTGCTCTTATCATTAACTGCTTTAAGAAGTCGTCCTATGCAAATGCAGCTTAAAGTGAGTGAGCGAGAGAGAGAGAGAGGGGAGGGTAGAGTTAACTTCAGCCTTGTCCCTGACCTTGCCCGATTTTGGCAACTGTGGCAAAGAAAAACGCCAAGGAATCATATGGTAAAGCTAAAGCTATGGGATGGGCTGCAGGGGTGGAGGGGCGGATGGCGGGGGTTACGTACTGGAAAACCCCAAAAACCTAAAACAAAGTTATACTTTACAGACGCTTAACACAGCCAAAAGCGTGCGTGCGTGCGTGCGTGCGACAGAGACAGAGACAGCGACAGAGAGTCGAGCGAGCGCCAAAAACTTTACTTTAAAACTTTGCCAGCCGCCTGCGCAACCCCTTTCAATAGCCGCCGACGTCGCCGTCGCCGCCGTCGCCGCCGCAGCCGCTGTTGCCCGCTGGCCCGCGCTGCATCTCTGGCGCCCATCAACTAGATCCCTCTCAGCAAGCGTCTATGCGCTGTCTGTGGCTGGCGTGCGCCCTGTCCCGCTCTAGCGCGCTGGGTCTCTGTCTGGTCGCCTTTTTAAGTTTTCTGCCTGCTCGCAAAGTTTCGTAGTTAATAATAAAAATTAAAACTTTCGCGCCGGCAAATAATAACAAGCAAAAGAGATAGCGCACAACATGCGTCTGCTCTCGCTCCCACCAATGGGCGTTTGCTTAAATTCGCTCGTTTTTGTTTGTTCTTTTCGTTTTGTTGCCCCAATTTCGCCGTTAACTTTCTTAAAGACTTTGGCCTCTCTACATCTCTCTGTGTGTGTGTGTGTGTGTGTGTGCAGCTTTCGCTTCTCGTTTACAGTTGTTGTTGTTGTTGGCTGCGCTTTCATAATTAAATGCGAGGGCAAGCGAGCGCAATAGATGTTTGCATATGCGAGAAGTGCATTGCACCCGTCGTCTCGTCTCGCTTCCGCTCGCTGCGTTTTCGCTTGTCAGTTAAATGTCGCTCGCATGCCTCTGCACATAAATTAACAGGCAAAGCCAGAGAAGAGCGTTGCCAGCCAGGCATAAAATGCAAAGGTGCTTCAATTGTGCTGATGGCATGGGCGTTGCGCACTAACGGAACTTTTGGCCAAAATGCTTGCTTCCTGCACCAAAGCGACAACATCCGCACTATGGCGGTGCCCCGCCCCCCGCCCTCTCCACTGGCCCTGACACCGACTGTGTGGCAGCGCCGTCGCGAATGCGGATTCATCTTGCCGTTAGTTACGATGATCCTCCAGCTGCTGCTGCTTCTTTCGTCTGCATTTGCATGCAAAGTCAAAGCAATCTAAAAAACAAACGTAGGAACAGTTTTTGGTCTAGTCGCAGCGCAGCGCTGCGTGGTGCTCTGTATGCGCATAATTACCCAATTAAACTAAAATTACGTTGCGTGCTCAGACATGTTAAAAGCCCTCCGCAGACAGACACAAACACACACACACACACACACATGCACCTATATATATACATATATACATGTATATAGTGTAGTCGATATTACCTGACACGAGTTTCGTTTTTGCGCGATTTCTTAAGAGATTAGACCCAAGAAGGACTTTTGCAATTGCCAGGGCTCACAGGTCTCAGGACTCGAGTCCTGCTGTTCCATTATACCAACAATATAACTATAACTATAAATAATTGGCTCGAGCGAAATTCGCTCTCTTCTTTTGTCTAATTGTTTATTTATGAGTGCTTGAGTGCGTAATAAAATTACAAATATTTGCCCACGCACACACATATCAACGTAAGCGAATGTGTATGTGTGTGTGTGTGTGTGTGTAATAAAAAAAAATCACTGGACATGATGCCGTTCGTCGGCGAATTGATGCCAGAGAGAGAGAGAGAGAGAGAGAGTAAAAAAAAGTTGAGTGCGTAACGCTACATAAAGCACGATTAAAGCGGCTGCATGGGGGTGGGAAAGAAACGGCAAGCAGAGCAACAGTGAGACAACGGTGCCTGCTGGCTGGCTGGCTGGCAGGGGGAGCGAGCGGGACGAGTGATGGTCCAGCACATGTAACAAGCCCATCAAAGCGCATTTGCTTCAATTTACTAAAACACCAAAAACAACCGACAAAAAATGTAGCACTAAAAAGGCAGGCCAGCACTGGCTTGTGAACGACTACGAAATACCCTGTAAACATTAATTGAAGAGTTAAATGAAATGAAAATTGTGAAAAAAAATATTGCTGAAAATAAATTATCTATTAATATACATATTTATTTTCAAGTTATTATTAAGAGCGTAAGTTTAAAAAAAGATTTTAAAGATATTCAGTAAGAAAGACCTACTTTTTTTTTTTTTTAATTTATTTATTGCGGCTTTTGTCTTCGACTCTATAGCGCAGTCATCGTTAAACCTTGACCTAAATTATGGGCTAGAAGCCAGTATTTACACTATTTACATTATCTACTATTTATAAATATTTACAATGTTCATTATCTGTTGTCTAATGGGTGAAGCCAAGAAAGACCTACTAGAAACGATGTAAATCCAATAAAGAGTGCGCAAAAGTATGCAACGTTTTGCCACTGTCACATTTCAGTATACCCCGCGTTTGCTGTTGCCTTACAGGGTATTCGAAATAAACGTTACATACTTGGCCAAAGGGCGTTCCAGCTTAGACAGATAGTCGCAAGTGATTCAGGATACAAATAATAGAGCAAGTGAATCAGTGTGCGCCAACTGGCTGGACATTAGGCCTGGGGGCCGGGGCAGATAACGGGAACGAGCAACAGCCGAAAAAAAAAAAAAAAAAAAAAACCCAACGGCTTATAAATAAATTTGCCTCACTTAAAGTGACCAAATTGTTATCATGATGATATGTGTTAAGATTAAAAGGACTTTCTTGTCGTTGGGGCCCCGCGGCCCGAAAAGGGCCAAAGGGCCCACTCACAAGGGCTGCACTTGGCTTGACAGTTGAACCCCTCGCTCGCTCGGACGGCCCTTCGTTCGCCCGCCCAGCTCTGGCCCTGCATTGGGTCAGCCAACCGCAGATTCAGTTTTATTTTCACTTTTTTCCTCGTCGTCGTCGTCGTTTTTTGTTTCTTTTTTTCACATGCTGATTTCATCTGTGGACCAGCTATACACTCACACACACACATATAATTTGGTGGGGTAGTTATGTACATAAGCATAAACAAGGATGTAGTCCTTGAGCATTGTTCATGGACGAACGGACGGACAGACTTTTACGCTGATTTTTATTTCGCAGCAATAAATTTTTATGCGCCAGCCACTTCATAATTCGCTTGAGCATAAGACATGAACCCTCCACCACCAACATGCAGTAGAAGAAGAAGAAGACGGAGAAGAAGAAGAAGGAGAACCATCAGGACCAAGGACCAAGAAGCTTTTGGGCCGCTGTCATTGATATGAAGCATTGTGCCGCGGGCAACGGGACACTTTATCATGGGAATATGCCGCAGCGCAGCGGCACAGGAGGCGCTTATGCGGCCTGGTGGGCGTGGCTGGCGGACAGCGTGCAATATGCAAATGGCAAGCGCTTAAACTATAAACAAGTTTGCCGGGCTTATCGCCGGAGTGCGCCAGCGGCGTTGCCAGACTGCAGGCAGACAGCGTGAGTGAGGCCGATAGAGGGAGAGAGGGAGAGTAGGAGAGCGAACCAGAGATAAATTCAGGCAGAGCTAGAGAAAGAGAGAGTGAGATAGAGAGAGAGAGAGTAGAAGTAAACAAAGGAAACGTTCACACATTTCAATTTTGATAGCTGTAAAAGCTTTTTAATTGCCCGGCGACAGGGCGACAGCAGAAGACGAGAGCAAAAACAATCAAAACTAAAAATATGTAAGAGCATTGCAATCGGGCGTAGGCAACGGCATAATACATGTTATCTGTGTTGAAAAATACGCAAAAACTTGCAGAGAATTCGATTACCAAATGTCAAGACTTGTATAGCCAAAGATGACTTAGGGATCTACCTATGGGGTAGGCATAGAGAGAGAGCTGCATGGAGAACGATGTCTATAGATCTATAGATCTAGAGATAGAGATAGAGATTAGTGTTAATAACAAGCTGGATGGACTGAATTGGAAGATGATATGGAGAATTTGATATGGATCAATGTCTATAAGCTTATGGATTTGCATACGAATCTCTTTAAGGAAATATGTAGAGTTTCAAGGAGAACTATGTCTATAGATCTATTGATCAAGGAATATAGATAGAGATTAGTGTTAATAGCAAGCTGTATGGACTGAATTGGAAGATGATATAGAGAATTTGATATGTAGGGATCAATGTCTATAGAGGAGTGATGAACTTATAGATTTGCATACGAATCTCTTTATAGAAATATGTAGAGTTGCAAGGAGAACTATGTCTATAGATCTATGGACCTAGAGATAGAGATAGAGATTAGTGTAAATAGCAAGCTGTATGGACAGAACGGGATGAAGATATGAAAAAGTGTATATGTAGGGTTCAATGTCATGTCAATGGGTGATAAGCTTATAGATCTGCATATGGATCTCCATATAGAGATAGATGTGTATTAGTAGCAAGCTGTATGTATAGAACTGGATAATTATACATAGGGCTGTAGAGAACAATAAATGAGTGACAAGTTTATTGATCCGCATATGTAACTCTATAAAGATATATATAGAGTTGCATGCAGAGCGATGTCTACAGATACGAGTATATAGAAAGCTGTATGGATAGAACTAGATGATCAATTTCTAAAGATGAGTGTAGTTAGGTAACTTGTAGGTCACTGCATATGGATCACTACATGGAGAGCTGTCTATAAATTACTATGTGGGAGAGTATATGTAGATTACTTCATAGAGACCATAATAAATAGATCATTCTATATAGATCATCGTAAGTGCATATATACATGTATATATAGGGAGAGCGATTGAGAGAGAGAGAGAAAGAGAGAGAGAGAGAGAGAGAAAGAGAGAGGGAGAGAGAGAGAGAGAGAGGGAGAGAGAGAGAGAGAGAGAGAGAGAGAGAGAGATGTATGGAGAGCTGCTTAGAGATGTAGATTACAGTCTGTGGATTACTATATGGAAGCTGTATATCTAGAGAACACTATATACATATGTATATATGTATGTATTTGATATATTATCAAGCTAATTTACAGTCCTATGATACTTCTCAGCCTCTTCTGTAGCTACAGTTCAGCCTTTGGAAAATGAAGCAAATGCTTATGTAAGTTGAGCTACCAGTGCTATGCTTGCTTCTTTTCTGCTGTTTGTTAAACGCTCGATCCCAACTTCTCTCAACATTTTGATGTCTTGAGTGACTCCAGGTCAAACTTGGCAGCCCATTCGATTGCGCAACAAATTTGATATTGCCAATCATCAACTGATTTATTACCCCAAGCCATGCGATTAAACAAAGTTAGACTTTCGAACAAATGGCATATCTCAGACTATATCATCTTCTTCTGCAATGTACGCACTGCTGTCTATATATAGAATAGTCTAATCCATATATACGCCCACTTTTCATCTCGTGAGCGAGCATTAAAAGCTTCCAAAAAAAGTCATAGAAAGGCAGCTGCAAATGTGTGCAGATTTAATTAATTTTCGAAAAAGCAAGATAAACGACAGCCCAGAGTGTCTGTGTGTGCGTGTGTGTGTGTGTGAGTGCTGTAAATCCTTTTTTACTCAGCATAATTAAAAAAAAAATATGAGTAGCACAAAATTAAAAATCCTAAATCAAATTTCGCTACGCGCTTTCAAAATCAAGCACACATGTGTGCGTGTGTGTGTGCGTGTGTGCGTATGTGTTGATCTCAAGGGCACAATGTCGTCGGGGTTAAAAATAATTCAAATGCTTTTGCAGCTCATTACGTGAACCGGGTCGCCCACGCCTCCAACTCTTTCGCTACACAGGGAAAAAAAACAGAGAAGAGAGTTGTTTAAGGCCCGTAGGTTCGTTTATGCAAACACACACACACACATACATGTAGTGCCACGCCCACACTCTGTGTGTGTGTGTGTGTGTTTGCTTGGCCCCAAAAAAGTAGCTGGCAGCATTTGAACATTTTCCAATTTTCCGAAAACCCTTATCATAAATTAAGAAGTGCTCGTCAAAAACTGTCTGTCCCAAGCCCCATGCTCTAGAAGAAGGGGTTGAGTGCGTGTGCGTGTGTGTGTGTGTGTGTGTGTGCTGTTTGCTTTGGCTGTAAAATGAAGATGCGGGCCACACGCAAAGTCCACGTGAATGTTTTTTGATGAACAACAATCGAGTCGAGTCGCGTCGCGTCGAGCGAAAGAAAGAAACCAGAAATTTTCGAAATCCAAATCCCGAAATCACAAATCACAAATCAGACGCAACGTCTTCGGATGCAAAGCGGGCTGAGGGTTGATTTGTGGCATGGGCCGTTGAAGTGGCCTGAAGTGGGTGGCATGCCAGCTAACGGGTTAGCTCCGGCTCAGGCAGGACACTCCGGTTGCCGTATGCTCCGCTCGTTGTCGCTCGCTGTTATCAGGCGACGCGTCATGAGATCCGCTAATGTTTGCTGCGGGTGGTGCGAGTGGTGCGGGTGGTGCGGGTGGCGCGGGTGGCGCCTGCCCTGGCGGTCTAATCAGCAGGCAGGCAAACAGCCGCAGCCGCAGTGCCAGATAAAGCGACATACGCCGGAATGGGCGAGCGGGTGAGTGGGTGTGCGGGTGAGCGGGTGAGCTGGCACCACAAAGTAAATCCTTTTGTCTTTAAAAAGGCAAACAGGCGCCGGGGTGGAGGAGTTGAGGATTTGAGCAGAGGTTGAGGCAGTGCGTAGGCACACACACACACACACACACAGACACAGGCATATACCCGACAAGCATACACGCATCTCGAGCCGCCTCCACGCTTATCGGTCTACGGGCTGGCACTCAAGCTCAAGCTCAGGCCAGCGCTTGACGGAGCACTCCTCAGTGCGAGTGGGGGGGAGGGGGGCAGGACGGAAGGTCCTGTCTATATTATTTATGAAAATCGTCGACGTTATCGGGCACTCTCAAATATTTACAACCAAAAGCTTACGGTTGCCATAATTAAAATTGTATCCGAAATGTGCTCAAACCAAACTCACCCGCTCACCACTCCCCCCCACTTCCCCCACTCCTCCCACTCCCAGCTCCCATTTCCACAACCCTTTTTACCGTAAGCAAGCAATACTCATTCCACTTACCTACCCCAATGAACCCTTTAAGTGTGCTGCGACTGTTTGCCCAAGGAGTGGTGCGGAAGGGGGGAGGGGCTGGGTGTGGGGCAAGGGCACGCTATCAGCTACGCACCCCACGGCGCTCATTCAGCTGGCAGGGAGTGGGGGCGCATTACGGTAGTAAGGGTGTCAGTCGGCAGATTGAAGGGGAGGGGCGGCCCCACCCCCGCCTGTTTCGGAAGTAAAAATAAGATTTTATGGCTTACTTTTCATAATTTAAATGGCGCTGTGCTCAGGTTTACGCATTTACTTGTTAAATTGTAAAACGTTTTGAGACGCTGGCTGAAGTGTTCAGATCCCGGACATCGCCAGAGAGATTCGCTTGGCCACGTTCCAGGCCCGAAATCCATCAATTCAATTAACCAAAAAGGCTGCAGCTCAGTTCAGCTCAGCTCAGCTGGGGCAGCCCACTTTTAGCCTTTCTTATCTTTGAGATTTGCCACTTAAAAGCGAAAATGCAAATTCCAAAACCCCCCTCCCCCTCCCCCACCCCTCTCGCACTCCTTGGCAGCTAATTTAAATGCCTGCCCAGTGCCAAGCCTCAGACAAGGCTTATGGCTCGGGGAAATTCATTATGCAGGTGATACAAAGATGTGAATGTGGCTGTGTGTGTCAGTGTGTGTGTGTTGGTGTGTTGGTGTGTGTGGCCATGTCCTGGCGCAGACTTGACAAGGGTTTTTAATGACAGAATGAAAACGACAACTAGAAAACAACTACTACAAGGAAGTGCAGCTCGTCCTTGCTCTGGCTTGCCTCTGACTTTGAAGTTGTGCAGGATGTGTGCGTGTGTGCTGACCAGGATATGCCATTGGTGTCAAGCTGTCCAGCTATCCAGCTTTCCAGCTGTCCAGCTGTCCAGCTGTCCGACTGGCCTAAAACATCTTGTTCACACTTGTCCAAGTCGCCAACAGAATGCCTCAAACCGTTGCCATTTCAGGTGAACATCAGACGTAGACGCAACTTGATGAACTCACTCTCTACCTCTCTCACTCTCTCTCTCTCTCTCTCTCTCACGCTCTTTGTCTATCTGTATGCTTGCTGTGGCTAGCCCGGCTGGTAAATTATTTCAGCAGGATGTGACATTACAGGCCAAACAAGCTGCTGCTCGCCCGAGTTGCCAAAAAGTGTCAAACATTCAAAATAGTAAAATCAAGTAACCTTTTGTTTTTCCACTTTAGAGCGCCCCACCCAACCCAGCCGGAGCCGAGGCAAGCTCTGCCGTTGTCTGCGCTGGCTTCGAGTGTTTAGACACTTAAGGTAAACTTTTGAGCTAATTGGTTGTTTTGTGGAAATTAATTGCTTTAACTTTATTTTCGGACCGTAACCCGACAGGCGAAACCGCTCAGTGCCCGTACCGGCTGGAGCTGGAGCTGGAGCTGAGGCACCGTACGTAACCCATATTGCACTTTATGATGCATGTCGCCCCGACCACAGCAAGGTTCTACTTTAAAAAAAATATTGATATTTACTTTGTGCTCCATTGCCGCAGACACTGTCAAGCGGCAGTCCCAAAAATCTACGCAGAGTCAGAGGCGGAACGGTTGACTAGCGGAATACCCTGAGTGTCCGAAAGGGAGATGCTGCCTCTACCTAAGTCAAATGAAGTCTAGACTCTACTCTGAATGAAGTTTATCTGTTGAATGCATTCGCTATGAAATATGCCAAGGCTTAGCTCATACTTGTCCTGCTCAAGGAGGTTTCATTGGATCAAGCTAGATCCTAGAAGTATAACTGCTTTCTGTTTTGAGAATCTATACATCAGGTATTGTTGTTAAGGCTCAAGCTTAGTCTAACATCGTGACTCGAAGCCAGCTCCAGTCGTACTTTCGTATTTAGTGCTTGGACTCGTCCCTACTTAGACTCAGCTGCACTACCATCTTGAGAAAATTTATGGTATATGAGGTATTCCACTAAATGTTGTGTATATAGCTCTAGAAATCACGGAAACGTAATTAAGAACTGAAGTTCAATATGGTCTTAGAGAGATTTCTTGGAAGATTGCTTGGACTAGTTGCTACTTAGACTGCATTCTCTGTCTCAGCTGCACTACCATCTTGAGAAAATGTGTGGTATATGAGGTATTCCACTAAATGTTGTGTATATAGCTCTAGAAATCAAGGAAACATAATTGAGAACTGAAGTTCAATATGGTCTTAGAGAGATTTCTTGGAAGATTGCTTGGACTAGTCCCTACTTAGACTGCATTCTCTGTCTCTAAATGTTGTGTATATAGCTCTAGAAATCAAGGAAACATAATTAAGAACTGAAGTTTAATATGGTCTTAGAGAGATTTCTTGGAAGAGGAATAGGCATGAAAGGATTTATGTAGTCGTACAAGCGGCTGGATAGACAGACGGATAGATGCACAATTGAATGCACAAACAGACGGACGGACGGACAGACGGGTAGCTTGACGGATGGAGAGATGGACTGATGGACAGATGGAGAGATAGACGGGTGGATGGAAGGGAGAGAGAGACTGATGGATGGTTAGACTAAAAGACGGCTGGACTGCTGAATAGACGGATAGATGGCTAGATCGACAAACGAAATGAACCGTTAAATGGAAATGGTTAGCTAGGCAGTTGATCGAACCGGAGACCGAATTTCCAATGCATGACTAGACGTTGTTCCCAAGCACAGCAATGTGGATGGCCGGTGCAGGAAGAGTCAGAAGAAGGGATTGTGCAGGTAGTGCAGTTACCAATCAGCCCGCTTTGATCACAGAAACTATATAATCCAGAGACCTTCAGCCAGTCCGACTTCCGTCCGTTACATACACTCCAATGCAGTGCATCCAGCCTGCTTGTTCAATCGCAGGGTATTACAAAAATGCGGCTGCTCATCAGCCAAAAAAATAAAATCGAGCCGCTTTCATTTTGTTTCTTGGCCTTTAATATTTTTTTCGTTTTTTCTTGTTTTGGTTTTTTTGATTTTCTGTGTGTTTTGCCTAGATATATGAAAATTGTATATATGTATGTAAATATTTTTGGGCAGCTCGGACAGACGCTGCTTGCAAGTTATTATATTTGCTTTGTACTTCTGAGCGGGGAGACGCGGCTTATTAAAAATGTGTGTGGGTGCGCCAAAAAAAAAAAAAAACGAAACAGAGAAAAAAAAATAAACCAAAATATCCAAGAAGAAGTCGAGTGGCAGCTGGTCATAAAACAACGGCCACAAAAATTGAACGGGCAGAGTGGAAAAACTTGATGGCCGCACGGTGCGGTAGAGCCGTGCACGAACCTGGCCGACGCCGTCGCCGTTGCCGTCGCCGGCTGTCAATATGGAAATTCATATCAGTTGCATGTTCTCCCGGCCTCGGCGAGAGTGTGGGGCACACACAACAAATTTTATGAAGTTGGAGGCAACTTTTTGACGTCGCGACGGCCACTTTATGCGGCCACAGCCACAGCTCGAGTCAGAGACGGTAGATGGGGTGTGGAAGTGGCCTCAAAGAGACCTTAAAGCCAACATTTGAATTTCCAATTTTCCATTTTCCATTTACAATTTACCATTTTCCGTTTTCCATTTTCAGTTTGCGTTTGAAGACAATTTCTAATTGAATTTGCTGCTCGTTGCTTTAACAATAAATGCAACAACGCAAACTAGATTAGAAAACTAGACCGTAGACGCATCAAGATGCAAAGACAAAGCACTCACAGAGACTAAATGTCACGTATTTCCATATGTGTGTGAGAGAGAGAGAGAGGGAGAGGGAGAGCGCTCAAGGAACAACGAACAAGGAACTGCCTTAATCGAACTTAATAAGACCAAAGATTCAATTAATGCAAACTCTTGCTTAAAGCTTCACAAATTGCACAGGTCAAGGAAGGTTTTAAGGGCAAGTAGACTAAGTAGATACCCTATAGATAGAGATATAGGTATACAGTCGAGTCTCGATTATTTTTAGCCCGCTTAATCGAAAATCGCGATAGGTAGCAATAAATTCTATCCCTTTGATCAACATTTATTCTCGATAATTATCGATGGTTTGAATTTCTGTGTAAATGGAAAAAAAAAGAAACCCAATCCCAACTATCGCTAGTCGACTGTACTAGGCAAGGGCAAAAGTACTAAGTATATACTCTATAGATATACTAAGGGTTGTACTAATATATTTATATACAAGAAGTGCTCATAAACAGCCTTACGTCTCTTTCTTTCTCTATCCTCTTTTGTGCTAGAGCCCATTAGATAGTATTGATGTATATAGGAACTTACTTCTTACACTCATTCACGAAAGTAGAATGAGTATATTTTTCGTGCGGGTACGCCTTGTTTTTAAGTGAAGGAGTATTACCATTTGATTTGTTATACTAGGCAGTGAAGTTTGTCAATTCCTCAAGGGTCTCTGCTAGTCGAGCAGTATCCCTTAGAGTGCACCTTTTCGACGCATAAACAATTAGTCGAAGCAAGCTCCATAGTCCCTCAATATATGCTTGCATTCAAGGCTTTACTTTGCTCAGTGCACCAAAGAGAGACAAACATCGCCTTAAAGCAGAGCCTTAAAAGCCATACACGCATGGAGAGCAAGGGAGAGTGTGTGAGAGAGAGAGAGTTGTAACTGAGTGGCGAGTCGTAAAATTCAAGTGCATTAATTGAGTAATCTTGAGCAAAAGGTTGAATGTAGAGAGTTTACCTTTTTCGACTGCAGACATCCGATGGAGCCAGGGCTAATGTCTTGCGGCACTATACAGAGGACATCTTTGGGGATACACACACACACACACACACACACACTTGAATACATGCGTATATATGTATATTTCGATAGATTTAAGCCAAAGCCGCTGTCATCTTGGCCACCACAATCATAACCATTAGCCTTGGCGTGTCTCTCTAATCAGACAGCGAAAGTTGTTGTTGGGCCAGGGCCTTCACAACCCTCCCTCCCTCCCCCCCCCCCCCCCCCCTTCGCTCTCTTTCCGCTCCTTTTGGCATGTTATCCTTTGGGTCTGTATTGATTTTTGCTTTGGTTTTTAAACTGCCAGCCACATGAACACATTGCACAACAAATGACTTTCTGTGCCTTGGCTTGGCTTTAGGCAGGACACCAAAGGAGCTGCCCTCGCCCTGTCCGCGCCAGCTGAACGGGGTGCGGTTAATTTGCTTTAATGTCGGCGCAAATGCGCAGGGCGGGCACCAGCCACAGCCAGAGCCATTAGCTGGCATAACTCCTTATTGCCAATGCTGAGAGACAACAGCGGAGCAGCAGGAGCAGCAGGAGCGGCAGCAGGAGCAGCAGCAGGAGCAACAGCAGCACAACATTTGTCGCTGTCTTTCGAGTTCGAGCGCCAAAATTCAAGATGTTTACGTAAAGGAAATCCCACGTAATGACCGTAATAATCGCAGTTAATTAGTCGACGATGGCAAAAGCGGCCCTAACCCTAACCCGTGCCGGAGAAACCAGCCGGGGCCCCAACTCTGCCGCATAGCTGTCTATGCAAAATAGAAGACAACAGAGGCCAGCCGAATGTTGCAGACAGCGGCGCCGTCTCCATCTCCAGCTCCATCTCCGGCCCCGTCATCGTCATCGTCACCGTCTCCGGCTCTGACTCCGGCCCCGGCTCTGGCTCCGACTCATGCCAAATGTTCACCCACAGCCGGAAATGGCAACAAACGCACTACAAAACGTTTACCCATCCACTACACTCCGGCCCGTCCCGCCCCCGGCCTGGCCTTGTTCCTCCTGTGTCCTATGACTAACTGCAACCAGTGCCCCCCCCCAACCCCCCCCTCCCCGCTCCCCCACTGTTCGTGCCGCTTGAGCGCACAGCGAGCGCGCAACGCGTCCAGCTAAACACAACTATTCGGATGGGCCATAGTCATAGAATTTCGGGGGTTTACGACTTTAGGGGTTTGCGCGCCTTAGACCCATTTCAGGGCAGGCGCCATTCGCTGCTAGTTTTCAGCTGGCCCGTGCGAGAGTTTGAAATTTTTCGGTTGCCGTTTATTGCGTTCATTACGAAATGACGGGGGGTACGGCGTCGATTGCTAAACTGAATTGGGTATCCTGGCTACAGGCCGACTGTCGACTGTGGACGGCCGGCTGCCAGCTGCAGGCTTTTGGCATTGCCAGCCCCCAAAAAATCGTTTTTGGCGTTATCTGGGCGAGAATGAAAAGTCATTACCGCCATTCGTTCCAAACTTCTGCCAATCTGCACACGGCATAAGCATTCTGTGGCCAAGGATGAGGCTAGTCGCTGAGCGTTGGTGGCTGGGTAGGGGGCTGGGGAGAGAATTTTCGTTTGCTTCGAGCCATTGAAGCGGAAATGCGGCAATGCGTGAGCTGAGCTGAGCTGAGCTGAGCTGCTTCAGCTACTTGAATTTTCGGATAGACGACGATGTGGGGTTAGCTGCATTAATAGATTAATGGACATGGCTAGCAAGTGTATCAATGTGTGTGTGTGTGTGTGAGTGTGGGGCATCAACAGGGGGCGTGGCGTGAACAGGCAATGCGCGCGCTTTGTAATTAATGCGAGCTGCTGTCCAAGAAAGAAAAGAGTTTGAGTCTAAATGGTCCACAAAGAAGCATCCTACAGAGAGAGAGGGAGAGTGAGTGAGAGTGAGAGGGGTAGAGACAGAGAGAGGGGTAGCCCGTTGTATTGTTGGGTCAGTTCCCATTCAGTTAATAATCAGATGCAGCACATTTAATAATAGCGCAGCGAGCGTGGCCATTAAAACAAAGTGCTGGCCACAATGGACACGCCCACGCTCACGCCACCGCCTTAGGTACGCTGAAAAGGGCCTAAATGCAAATGTAAACACACATGCATGCATGCATACGTGCGTGTGTGTGCGTGTGTGTGTGTGGTAAGTACATTAATTGCGTTGTTATTGCCTCGGACTCTACACGTTGAGGTTTCAGGTTTCACGTTTCACGTTTCGGTTTTAGGCCTGGCCAACGGGCAAAGCGGAACAAAACAGGGCCACGTACTCTACATGGTAATTACAACTTCCGGGCAGCGAAGTGACCAATGCACACACACACACACGCACACTCAGCTATTAACATGAGCGACGACATCGAAGTTGAAGTTGAACTCGATGGCGGACAAAGGCGCGGACGGACAGCGTTTGGCCAACTTTGCATTACATTTCCGTTCCGAGAGGCATTGCACAGTGGTACGACATGACGTGAGCAGGTGACGAGAGAGAGAGAGAGAGAGATAGAGATAGAGATAGAGATAGAGATAGAGATAGAGATAGAGATAGAGATAGAGATAGAGATAGAGATAGAGATAGAGATAGAGATAGAGATAGAGATAGAGATAGAGATAGAGATAGAGATAGAGATAGAGATAGAGATAGAGATAGAGATAGAGATAGAGATAGAGATAGAGATAGAGATAGAGATAGAGATAGAGATAGAGATAGAGATAGAGATAGAGATAGAGATAGAGATAGAGATAGAGATAGAGATAGAGATAGAGATAGAGATACAGATAGAGATAGAGATAGAGAGAGCTACAGACAGAGACAGAGAGAGAAATACAGACAGAGACAGCTCCTTTTTCTACTCAGATCTACTCAGAGGATCCATCTTCTCTCTGCCTCTTATACAGTTTTTCACCTCTTTATAAAGCCTTCCATTTAGACAAGGCTGTTATAATTCGACGGAACTATCTGGCAGCTCTACCAAATTGCCTATATTCGATATCCACCATCTCTTCTTTTGATGATAATAATAATAATAATCTGTTTATTTGGTTCAGGTAGCATATAACATCTCCCAAATAGCCGCCTTCAGCCAGTACGGCGTCTCTGTCAACAGAAATAGGGCTGTCAGATAGGTTCGTTGTATATGGGCAACCCTGCACAAGCGAAGTATCCAAATTTTGAAGTCACTAGAATTAAATTTATTCTGTTATTAAATAATATAATTCAACACTAGCCTTGAAGCTCTATTTACTCTCGGTTTTCACCTGTGCCTGAATACCTGTTTGCCTCAAGCGAAAGGAAATCTCAAAAGTTTTCATGTTTCTTCATTTTGACCCACTGTGCAGCGTTTTGAAGATGAGCCGCACTGACTTTTTAGCCCGCCAGCTAGGCTGGCACCTGGGCACACCTGCACGCAGTAAAGTTCGCTACACACACACACACACACACACACACACACACACACACACACACATACGCAGAGTTGTTTTGCCTGGGGCGAACGTATTGTTGCATTTATGCATATCCTGTGGCCCCGCCTTGTGTTCCTTTTCCTATGCAGCACACACACAGGTCTCTCTCTCTATGTGTGTGTGTGTGTGTGGTCATTGTGTTGTATTACACATTGAAATGTTAATTGTTTTAAGCAATAATTAGGATTGCAATCAAATGGTCGTCGCTGCGGCACCGTCATGCTGCCTGCCCTCAAAAGTTGTTTGGCTCGTTGTTGTTGTTGTTGTTGCTGTGTTTGCTTAGTTACCGTTAAGTAGCCATACACACACACACACACAGACACACGTGCACACATGCACATTAATTGTATTTGTATCAATTAACAAAAGGGTTAATTTATGGCGCTCAAGGGCTACGTCGAGCCCATCTACTGCCGCACCCCTACCCACTAACCCCCCACCCCCATAGAGCACATGACGTCCCCAAAAGGCAAGTGAAGCGAACTTCTGGGGGGGTGCATTGTTTGTGCCCGAGTTGTTGTTGTTGTTGTTGTAGCTGCCATTAACCTTTGGGGGGGTCATGCTCCATCTCTGTGTCTCTGTGTGTGTGTGGATACCTGATGCATGTTTTGACCTGCAGTTACACTTAATTTGAGATCAAATAATGTCAATGATATGGCCAAAGCAGATAAAGCACTGTGTGTGTGTGTGTGCGTGTGTGTGTGTGTGTGTGGGTGAGTTATTAATGTTATTTGCTTGTTTACATGCGCATGCAGTAAGTGTATCAATAAAATACAACAACAACAACAACAACAACCAATAGCCTCGCAGACAGACAACAATCAAATCGAACTGGCACAGCCAAGGCCCAAAGCCAGCTCGACCCGCCCCGCAAAGGTCTCACCCCAGCGAAAGGGGTTACAAGCGCCGTCGAATCGAACAAAATTGGTATATAAATGCAAACAGATCATAAAAAATCTATTAAGCAACCACATGTAATGCTAACGAAAGCACAACACACACACACACACACTGAACACACACACACACAGATAGCTAGACGATAAAATATCAATCGTTGGAAAACAAGAAATCAAACAGCCATCAAAAGCGTCACATACACCATAAAAAAGTGCCCAAGAACCTGAACCAAAAAAAGGAAAGGGCTAGGCTATAGTAAAATGAACGACTAATAGTTACCCTGTAAAGTGTTTGTCTAACTTAGCTAGAGTTTAACTAGCTCGAAAGGTATTCTCAAAGCAACTCAATGCTTTCATAAGCTGCAAATACGGATGTATATTATGTAGATCTATTTATAGTGTAGCATCCGGTTATAACGACTCTACTTATAGAGCTCGTACGGTTATTGCGATGATAATTCTGGTCCCCAGACGAACTTATGTAAGCTAACTTATACCGAGGGTCTTTACAACAGCGTCTTTATAACAGGATTTTACTTTATTAATAGATCAACATATATACAGGGAGATATGCTACCAAGGCAGCTGATCAAATGAATCAGCGATTCATATAAACACATATATATTATAAGTTGCTATAAATTTGGTTATATGAACATAGACTAAGCTTTTCCTACAACAGAACTGTGATCTATTGATAAAATCTTATTGATTTTCCATATCAATGCCAAGATTACGTGAGTTCCTCATATACCAAGAGTTTGTCAACATACTTATATGGTATATGACTACCCTAATATGATATTGTTGATTGACTTGATAGATGTAGCTCTCATATATAAGTAGGTGCCAGCCTCTAACACTTATACCTTCACAAATATTCGATACCTCCATCGAGGCTTCCAATTAAGAACTCGGTTTACTCTTTAGATATCTGTTAGTCTTATACTCACACAGTACATAGCTACCTGATATGGTTGATCGCTTAGATAGGTCAAGCTTTCGTAGAAGTTCTTACAAAAACCAGTTCTTGCCTCTGGGCTCTAGACTATCGCTGTAAATGCCTTAAGAAATGCTCCATACCTCAATCAAGGTCCTCAATAAGAAACTTGGCTGACTCTTATGATATCTCAGAGTCTGCCCACTATCTCAGTCAAACTCTTGAATAGGGCTCTATGCTCATTAGGACATAGGCTTAGACTTATTCCTTAAGAGATATCTTCTATACCATCAATAGCTAGTCTCGACGACTTTAACATCTCGCACTTCACATAACGTGGCAACGCCAACTACCCCACTGCCATTGTGCAGGGTATTTCGTATCAAAAGCACAACCCAAAAACCAAATGCTCAAACCCCATAAAAGAATTTGCTGGCTCAACCCGTGCCAACTGTCCTATCCCTCCCTCTGCACACCCAGCTGACATGTGTGTGTGTGTGTGTGTGTGTGTGTGTGTGCATGATTGAGTGCCCCTTTGCTCATGTTGTTGTTGTTGTTGTTGTTGTTTACCCCTTTGCCATTTCTGTTATGTTTTTCCCCTCTCTTTTTTGTTGCTCTTGGTTCGATTTGTGTTCAACTCATCTATCAATGTCAAATTATGAAGTGATCATATTTGGATTTATGCGGCCACGCTTGGCGTTCCGCATAGGGCGGCAGTGGAGGGCGGAAGCGGGGGGTTTCACTTAAAGCCACATATGATAAAAGTGAGCTTAACCCAGAGACACAAACACACACACACAGTCACACAAAGTGCCATTTAGCTCTTTAAAGGTGCGCGACAAAAGGTCGAACAATGGGAAATTTGTGGAATCAAATGGAATCGGAATTTTGATTGTGATTGCGGGGCATTGTTAGAGAGGCATTGTGTTTGTGCCCAAAGTCGAGTGGGTGAAGAGCGAGAGAAAGGTATATAGTTGAAGGGAGAAAGAAGGAGTTGACGATATGGGCTGTACGTATATGAATTGAAAGAGGTAAATCTTAGGTATTCATTGAAGAAGATTTTAGAATCCTACATATACTTGCATTGAATGAGAGCAGGTTAAGCGTCTAAATGAAGATTTGCTTGTATGCATATCAGTACTGCTCTACTAGATATACCTTTTCTTCTGTGAAATCATGATGAGAATCAATAGACAGGCAAATGTTTTTTCTTTATAGCCTTATCCATAGGACCAGCTGGGCATTAGTTAAGGAAATCTTGCCTTTAATTTGATGGAGCTTAGGTATTTCCTACTACTTTTGCTTATACACATAGAGTTAACTGAAATACCAAGGATATATGATAAAAGATTACATATACGTGAGTCTGGCAACGCTGTCTGTGTGGCAATGCTACATTTATGTAATGCAGTATGATAGGACATATCTGATCCTTAAGATCTCAGCTCCACGCAATGTTTCTCGATTCCTCTGCCTGTCTGGCATCTCTTATACAGGAGGTCTTCAGCTATGCGAATTTTTGCATCTTCTATGCGCAGTTAGTGCCCACAGTGCCACACGATTGTTGCATGTCAAAGGGGCAACTCACGAGGCAGCGGGCTGAAGGACGAAGAGGGTAAATAAAAAAAGAAAAAAAAGAAATGCTGAAGTGAAGCCCTGGCTAAGCCCATAAGCGAACGTGTTCATAATATTTACAGTTATTGATATTTGAAAAGGCGGAAAATTTATAACGAGCGACATGTGTGTGACAACATGCCCAGCCAGGCCGAGGGCAGAGGACTGGGCGCACGGTGGGAGGTTTACGGGCCGAGCTTACGGCGGAAGGGCTGCTGCACGTGAAGCGATATTCAATCAAAAATCGATTACAACAGCGGCAAATGAGCATGTGGGCGACAAACGTGCTGCAGAGTGCCAGGCATGGTGGGCGGGGGCGTGCCTAACGGTGGTTGGGTGTGTGTGTGTGTGTGTGTGTGCGAGTTGTTGTTGTCCTTGTGGCAGGTTAATCTTTACCCGGAGCCACACTTGGCGCCACTTGGGCATGACAATGAATTATTTGCCTTTCTCGGACTTGAACTTGGACTCGGGCCCAGACCCGGACCCGGACCGGGACCCGGAACCGAACGTCGAGCTAAGCGCGCCCCGCATTGTGATACCCTGTAGGACAGTGGTGGGTCTGCGTGCGCTGACTTAGCTAGAGTGATGCTATTTTCGATGAGCAAGGAGTTGAGATGTGGATAATATGTAGATGCTATAAGGCTCTACAGGGCTTGCCCTTTGTTTTAGAACTGCTTTGCTGAATTAATTGAAAAATGAGATTGGATTTCTAGCTCAACTTTTACAATTTGAAGTCAAAGCAGATCATAGCTTGAGTAGATCTGCTTGAGATTGAGTGAACTCCTTTCAATATAGAATAACAGAAATGTAGGCAGGGAGATATTTGAACATGTAAAGTATAGTGTAGAAGCGGAACAACTGAAAGGTCTTTGGGTTCACAGAGAATATGAAACAACTTGAATGATCTTTTATTCCATACATGGAGGACCCTTATAAGAACAGATAAGATCAGAGGTATAAACATCTCTGAAATAGATGTAGGCTTTTCTAGTTTGTCTTGGTTATATGTATATCATATATACTCATATACGTCATTTATGTGCATATCGATAACAGATAACAGATTATTTATCCTATTTACCTTGGACTACTGTCTCTCCTTGTTTATATTCAGCCCTTTGACACGCCTCATTAACCTAGTTCTACCTTCATATACATGTGTAGTATATGTGTAGTAACTTATCGTTTTTTAGTGAACTCAACATGTCTTGTCAGTTAATCGATAGCCTTGCTCTACAATAATATTATCGATATGTTTAGAAGTGTGAAGACTGCAATTTGTGAAACTGTTCCTGAACATCTTCTGGCTTAAGACAATTCCTGAATGGAAATTGCTATAGAGCAGCTGCATAGAACAATAGCTGCATGTTATCGATAACTTGAAGCAGTTCTTCAGCTGTAGCTATCGGATATAGCAATATCCTAGCTACGTCAGTCTATCAATTTCCAAGGCTTAGAGCTCTCTATTGGCAAATAGCTTGCCGTTGGCTACAGGGTACTTCGCATTCCATCACTCGATGCCATTGTCCTGGGCGTTCTGCGTGCGTACGCATTTTGTTTTCGTTGCTCGGACGCAACAATTTTAAAACCTTAATTCACATGTGTAAATTGAAAGGCAGCACCTGTGCGCTGCAAGTGCCTAAGCGAACGGGTGGCATACGTAAGGGAAGGGAGTTGCCAGAGTGAGGGTGGAGTTTGGTTGGGTGATAAGGGTGCAAGTAGGGAGGCGTGGAGGGGAGTGGAGTGAGAGTGAGGGCAGCTAGGCAGCAGAGCTTGAATTATGAAGCAGGCGGCGTCTGTCTATGCTTGATTTATGGCTCTGGCAGCGCCAAAGCGCCAACCACTCCCCACCCTGCCCCCCTCTCCCTCTCTCTTTCGCTCTCTACAGTGTCCCACGTGCCGCATAATTCTTCATATTTTTTTTTTACATCGACGGGCTTCACAATATGCCCCAGATTTTTGCATTGTTGTTGCTGCTGCTGCTGCTGCTTGCCTCGTGTGGCAGCTGCCGTGGATAATTTGTAATTTAACCACTTTTCAGGTTCAGTAGCCGCAGCCTCACATCTCATCAACTGTTGTTGTTGCTGCTGTTGTTGTTGTGGATGTTGTTCCGGCTTCCGTTGGGCGTTGGGCAACATCCGCTGCGCGCACCTTTTGTCTGCCAGCGAAAACATTTTTTCTGCTCTTTTCTCCAGCAACTTTTGTGTATACCCTTTGTTTTGTTGGGGCGCTTGTTAAGTTCTGCGACTGGCGAATAATCACAGCAGTGAAGCCCAATTTACATAACATACAAGATGCAAACTATGGGGCTGCACAAATAGTAGTAGTATGTATTGTAATTGAGAAAAGATTTCCAAACCAAATAGACCAAGGGATAAGTCAAGGTGAAAACTCTTTAAGAATGAAGATGTGGTAAACATAGTTCAAGATCAGGGAGTGAATGAGTGAGAGAGAGAGAGCAATAGAGAGAGAGAGAGAGAGAGAGAGAGAGAGAGAGAGAGAGAGGGGAAATGAGAGAAAGAAAGAGACAGAGAGAAAGAAAGAGAGAAAGAGATAGATAGATCGTTTGATAAATAGATTGATAGAAAGATAGAGAGAGACAGAGAGATAGATAGATAGAGATAGATAGATTGAAAAAGAGAATATTATATATAAGACATATTAATAGATCGATAGTTATATTGATTGATAGATAGGTAGACGGATAGATAGATAGATATCTAAATTGATGATTGGAGAGAGTCATAGATAGATAGACGATAGATGGATAGATCGATAGATAGATTATAGTTTATATATATGTATCGATAGATATAAAAGTTGATAGAAGGATAGGTGGATAGAGCAATGGATAGATTGGTAGATAAATATATAGATATACAGATAGATAGACTGATAAATGGAGAGAGAGAGAGAGAGAGAGAGAGAGAGAGAGAGAGAGATAGATAGATGGATAGATAGATAGATAGATAGATAGATATATGTATATATGTAGATGAATATATATAAAAATTAATCGATAGATCGATGGGTATATAGGTTGATAGATAGATAGCTAGAGAGAGAGAGAGAGAGAGAGAGAGAGACAGAGATAGAATGATGGAGAGACAGAGTGCGAACGTGAATGAGAATGAGATAAAAAAGCTGCCAGATGCAGAAAGAATGAGAGAGAGAGAGAGGGATATAGATAGATGTAGAATAGATATATAAATAGATAGATTGATATTTGGAAAGAGTGATAGATAGAGAAGAGAGAGAGATAGAGACATAATCTGTGGCAGACAGATCGGGAAATATAGGCAGATTGACACAGATATTGACGAGGATCCAATAGGATGCGTAACACCACCCACTTGTAATACTATAAGACTATTCATTATATAGAGCATTTGCCATTCGGCTAGAGTTGTATTGCTGCTGCTACTCCTGCTGCTCCTGTTGTTCCGCCGATGGCTTCCTTTATTGCTGAGCAAATTAAATGAAATTTCTGCAGTGACACAAACTTGTTTATTTTGACAGACAGACACACACACACACACAAACACACACATACATATACATACATATATATTTTTTTTATCATATATTTTGCTTTCTTTTATTAAAAAGCCACTCGCAATCGTTAACCGCGATTTTTTTTTATATTTTGATTTTAATTCGCTTAGCGAGCAACAGCAACAAAAAAAAAAATTGGCAAAATTTAATAAGGACAATAAGGGCGCCAGTTACTCTGTGTGTGTGTGTGTGTGTGTGTGTGGGTGGCGGGGCGTGGCAGCGGGCCCTTTTTTTTCGCATTGAGCGCGGACCAGCCACGTTGATGAGTATCGGCGCGTGGGCAAATTATGCGATTTGCGCCGTGCAAATCGAATCTGGTCACATATGCGTGAAATCAACCCACCTCCCCCGACGCCCTGGCGCCACAGCCACCCCCCACTGCAGGACAGCCCGCTCAAAAGGACAAGCGGCAAACAAAAAAAAAAAAAAAATACAAATAAAATAAATAACGCGAGTTGAGAAATTTTTTAATTTGCAATTTTTGCGATAATCAGTTTTGCTGAGTTGTTGTTGTTGCATGGGAATTTGGCTTGCGGTTGAAAGAGATAGAGTGAGAGAGACAGAGAGAGAGAGAGAGAGAGAGGAGAGGGAATGGGGGTGAAGGTAGAGGCATAAGGTTGGGGCAGCAGAGACTGAGCTGTCTTTGGCAAGGCAATGCATGCAAATGAGTGAAGCAATTTACCTGACACAGAGTCGAGTCGATTTGAACCGAGTGGAGTCGCGTCAGCTCTGCAGCTGACAGCCAAGGGGAGTGGGCGTGGAATAGAATTGAATTAAGCAACGAATCGTAATGCGAAAAACAAATTCACTTAATGCGATTTACGCTTATATATTGATTGTGATTGAAGCCAACGCAAAGCTTCGTACGATAATTGCAGCTGCTGTGAAGGCAAGCAAAAAAAAACTTTTGATAAATCATTTTGGAATTTCCATTCGAAACGGGAATACAGATAGATTATATGAGTAAATGATGGATTGACTGATTGCGGGAATGCATGCAAGCCTGATTGACTGAAGACATCTCGACTGATTGTCAATCAGACTTCGGATTATATGATTAGCTTTTGTTCGATTTGCTGATTGCTTGATTACTCAATCTTGGCTTGATTGACCGAAGTTAGTGACTGACACCAAGATTGACGGATACTGCGATTATATATCTAGGTATATCGCTTGATTGATTGATTGATTGATTGAGTATGTAGTACTTCTTGATTTGATTGCTTGAAATTAGTGACTTAAGTCAAGACTGAAGCACAGATAGACTGTATATCAATGTATATGTCTTAATTACCTCATTGATTGATTGAGTATGTAGCATAAATCTTGACATGATTGACCAGAATTGGTGACCCTATATCAAGGTATATAGCATGATTGACTGTTTGATTGATTGAGTATGTAGAATAGATCTTGCCTTGATTGACAAAAATTAGTGACTTACATCAAGATTGACACTAAGATAATGTATATGGCAAAAGAGATTGAAATATATTGCTGATTGACCTCTGATGGATTGATTGACGAAGATTTATGTATATGGCAAAAGAGATTGACCTCTGATGGATTGATTGAATAAGATGTATCTTGATTGAGTCTGTTTGAGTCGATTAGCATACAGAGAATGATTTCAAGCCATTTTTGATTGATCAACTAACGGATATACGATTAATTCACTACCGAAAGCAAGCGCTCACCGAATCGAGCCCCGTATGGCGAGCCATACGCACTTAATTTACATTTATGAGAGACGTGTATAAGTGTATACAATTAGCAGGAAATGAATTCAATTTTACAGTAATAAACGCAATTGAATATGGACGAGAGTATACTCGAAATGGTTCTGGTCGAATGTGTGAACAGGGTTGCTGACCACTTGCACTCTGGGGGTCTAGACTCGTGATCCTTGTGCGGCTTATGATGCGGACTGAAGCAGGAGTCGGGCGCTGAAGGCTGAAGGCTGAAAGCTGAAGTTGACGCAATTTGAGGCAACAATTTGGAAAATTGAAATGAAATTTAAGCCTTGCAATTTGCACGAAAATCTCAGCGCCGCATCGACCACACGAATGGCCTTAAAAATGTCTTTAGACTTAAGGGTACAAACCCCAAAAAGCATACACACACACACACACGCACACACACAGGCTGTGTGGTGTCGTAATAGACGATGAAAGCAAACAGCCGCAGAGTGGCTAAAGAAAAAACAAAGATGGCCAAGGGAAATGCATAGAGGACGACTATTTGAAATACCAGATTGGACTAAATGAAAGAAGGCGACTGAGTGCAGGGCGAGGGTGGGGGAGGGCGTGGAGAGGAGTGTTACATATATATTCCTTTTAGGTTTTTGGGTTCGTTTTTCGGTTAGCGTCTTTGCATCTTTTGGCGTCTTTAGTGTGGTTTTGGATTTCTTGGCTCAAAAACTTGCCAGCCAGTCAGGCCAGCTCTCAACTCCCCAGCTGGCTTGCTCTAGGTGATGCCAGGCCAAAAATGGGACAGCAGGTGGAGGCGGACTCTATCGGTTGGTTGGCGCTGGCCGCAAGTTGCAGTTTTGCCTTGAAGGGCTTTGTAGCTGCCTTTGGCTTTCCTATGGCTGCACGTCTTACAAAATTCTTTAAGATCTTCGACTGCGGTCGCTTTGACAACGACAGCATTCGCCAAATGGGATAGAGTTGAGTCGAGTCGAGTCGAGTCGAGTCGAGTAGTAGGTGGTGGCCCCTCGTTGACCAGTGAAATGCAAATAGTAGCAACAAATGAAATGGGCTCGCCTCTGCTCATGCAATATTTAAAGTCCCAACAGAAGCGTTCCAGAGGGAGATAGAAAGAGAGAGAGAGAGCGAGGCAAGGGGGTAACGCAATAGGCGGTTAGGGGTAAGAGCTCAGGAGCTAGGGTTAAGGGGCAAAGTAGGAGCTTTAGCTAGGAATAGAGTATAAGAGGTTAGGGTCAAGGCATCTGGGGTAGAGGCAGGTAGAGGTAGGGGCAGCCCCTCACATGGGGTTAGGGGTAAGTGGCTGGGGAAGTCTCGAACTGAGCTTTGCTTGTCAATTAGTGTGAGCATTTCTGAATATCATTTTGTTATTCACATCACGTGACTTCATTCAATTAACCGAAGCGAGTTTACTTTTGCCACTGCCTCTACCCTAGCCTCTACCCTCTACATGTACTTACTTTTTTTTCGCTTTTACCCCTTCGCCTTGGTCCACATGGAAAGCCGCAACGCGCCTCACATGCCAAAAAGGGCGTTCAAGCCACTTAAGCGACCATGGACATGGCCCTGACCCTCACCTCCTTCCACTCCCCTCTCACTCACACACACTGTGTCCCACACTCTGTGTCTATATATAAGCCACGCTGGTCAGTCGCGTGTCCACACACGCACACACAGTTGGATGGCCGGGGCTATTCACACGCCCGCTAAAAAGGGTTATTAACTCGTCAGCTTGGCTAAATGTCAGCTCAGGTGGGGCGCTGAGTGGGAATCCCTGACAAAATCGTTGCTGATGCGTGGTCACGCACCATTATCGCCACGACTAACCCCATCGAGCCCCACGGCCAGCAGGGGTTAGCGGTCACAGCGTGGGCTGCGCCCATTCCCCCCCGTCTCTTCGGGCCGCCCTCACACTTCATTTGTTAGCCCTTTTGGCGGGCCGCCTATCAATGAAGTTGTTAATTTTGTACTTTCAGCGCTGACCCTTGGCCACCTGCCCCCCAGCGCCGAGCGCCGTGCACCGTGCACCGCTCACCCACCTCCATGATACCTTGACCATGGCTGTAATTTCCAATGAACTGAAAGGCTTAATTATTTCTGTGATACGCCTTAGCCCAATCGCAATTGCTTTAACATACTCATTTGGCTCCCTGGTAGCACGCTTCGTGGCTCATTTAATGGGCCCTCAAAATGAACACGTGGTACGGGAGGCAGAAGCCACCCACAATAAGCTCTGTGTATGCACATGGCAGTGGCTTATGGGTAGAGATGTGCGGTATGGGAGAGGGTAGGCTTAACTCTTCGGTATGGGCAGAGTGAGCGTGGGGTATTGAGTGCAGTTCGATTTGGAGGGGAACCGATTTCCAAGAGAATATGGAACAAAATTAATAGTGGAAACTGGGGGATAGATATTTAAGTCTGAAAAGTTAGCTTGGAGCCTAAGTGAATACGTAGAGCAAAAGATCTGTCTTAAGCTAGGCTAGTATAGATTGGATAAGACTATATAGATTAGAAGTATTCTTTGCTAGCTGTAACAACGTAGCTTAGAACCTAAGTGAATATGTAGAGCAAGAGATCTGTCTTAGGCTAGGCTAGCCTATAGGAAGAAGTCTCAAGGCTAGAGCAAGTCAGATTATATAGAATAGATTGGATAAGACTATAAAGATTAGAAGGACTCTACGCTAGCTATAACAACTTAACTTGGAAGGGCAAAAGATCTATCTAGGGCTTGGCTTGTCCACACGAAGGACCCTCAAGGCTAGAGCGAGCGAGACCATATTGGATTACACTATATACATTAAAAGTACTCTATGCTAGCTTTAACAACTTAGCTTGGAGCCTGAGTGAATACGAAGAGCAAGAGATCTGTACTAGACTAGGCTAGTTCACAGGAAGAAGCCTTAAAGCTAAAGCAAGTGAGAGAATATATAGACTATATACATGCTACAATAAGTATGCTAGATATAACAACTATGAATCACTGAGGGCCTTTACAAGCTCAGAGCTGAGAGGCACCCTGCTGAGCTATAAAAATAGTTTCCGAATGAGCTAAGAAGCATTTCACGAAACTGAAAAAGTGCTCATCAATCAATCAATATTACAACTATATCAATATCCATCCATAACTACAGAGTCAATTAATTCCATGTTCGATTAGGCTGACGAGCTAATCAATTATGAGTGGCGTCGGCAAAGTTTCGGGGCGAGGCATGCGGGGTCAATTGTTACGTATCGAAGGTCGTCTTTAAGTGCAGCTTTAACATGAGCTGACGCAGGTGGATGGATTTCGGTGTCGGGGCTTCTAATCAGGCACTGTAACAACTTTGCTCATAATCACGAATCATTTGAGTGCAGCCGCACTGAGAGCAGAAGGACCCGAACTCCAACCCAAAACCGAAATCGAAACCAAAACGTGAAATGCAAATTACCCCAGAAAGCATATAAAGCAAAGTTCTGGTCCGTGCACACGGCGGGAAGGAGCGGTAGCGAAAGGATGGACACACTGGGCAGGTCGTATGGGCGCAATAATAAATTGAAGTAACAATATCTTAACAATTACAACAGCGCAGCGCAAAGACGGGACACACAGAGGAAGGACCAAGGCCAGCACACACGCACACATGACTGCCCCGGATGCAAAGGCCGCAGCTGAGGGACCCAGGCGAGAGGTTGGGCCTGCTCGGGTGCTGCCTTAAGCCCGACAAGGCATTTAGAGCGCTTCAGCCAAACCCAATAAGTCTACGGTAATAATCGAGCATAAAGCACAATTTATTTTCATAAAACCTAGAGCCGTAAGCTTGATCAGACTCCTGGCCACACGCACACACACATGGAGAGAGAGAGAGAGGGGGAGGGGGCAGCACTAAAACAACGAGCTCTTCTCGTGCTCATGCCCAGTGTCGTCTGCTGCTTGAACCCGCTCCAAGCGATTCGACTTTTGATTTTAAAACAGTGACGGCCATAAGTAGTTGTAATGGCAGTTGCCAGGGGCGTGCCTGGTTAAGAGGGGAGGGGAGGGGATGGGTATGCTGCCGGGGCTTAAATCTGGCTGAGATGCTGGCCAAGGCTGAGGGCCTGGGCTCGACAACGCTTTTGTCTGACTGTACGGGAAAAACCGCATAAACGCGAGCGTCGCCACGTCGTTGTACCAAAACCCCCTCACCACCCAACCACCCGCTCACACCCCCATCTCTGCTGCTTGTCGTCGCAATTTTATGGCAACAGACGCCCGCTATAGTAGTTGCTGTTGTTGTTGTTGCTGTAGTTGTTGTTGCTGTAGTAGTTGGCAACGTGGTTGCCTTTGCCAGAAGCTTAACGAACATTTTACAATGCCCATGATGCATTAATATCCGAGACCAGAAACGACCGGCACCGGCTAGCCCCAAGTCCCCCCCCCCCCCCCCCCCCCCCCCCCCGCGTCAGCCCCTCCCGGCTACGGTCTACGGTTTGCGCAGATAACAACAAAACTGCAAATGTGTAGCATACATTTTTGGGCTATGTATGTGCATGTATGTATGTATGTGTGTGTGTGTGTGTGAGGTGGAGGCAAAACTAAAAACTGTAGCATTTGCAGCGTGTGTGTGTGTGTGTGTGTTTGTGTGCGGAGTTGGGGCTAGTGTCGTGCCACGCCAGCTTATCGTACGAAATTAGCTACCCTTGTCGAGGTCTCTATCCCACACACGACCCCCACCTCCCCCAACTCCATCCCCTCTCTCTCTCTCTCTCTCTATGTCTCTGTGTGTGCTCGTATTTTTTCGGCTTCGCAGACTTGAATTTTCGTTGTCTGATCCCACTATTTATAAAATTTCAATAAATAATTTTGTTACCAGGGCCAAAAATAGTAGTAGCAGAAGAGGAAGAAGAAGCAGAGCAAAAGGGGTTGCCATACATCCAACAGACTTGCACGGTGGAACAACTACAGAAATTTTGAGGGATATGTGAGGTGAAATAATATGCTAAAGGAGCTGCGAATACAAGTTTATTTCGGGTTCTACAAGAGAGTTTAGATCGAAGATCTAAGAGTTAAGACTATGCCTTATGGAGTCATTCTTAAGTCTTACAGCTTCGTTCGTTACACTACCCAAGAGCTAAAAGGTAGGATGTAAGAATACACCATTATTGCCAAAGATCTAGAGCAAAGCATTTGCGAGTATATGAACCGTAGGACCAGAGTTCAGCTCTTGGGGCTGAAAGGAAAATTCAGAGAGAAAGGGAGTGAGAGTGAGGGTTTGGTCTTACTCGCTTACTATACTTCTCTCGCTGTCTCTTTCCTATAGGAGTTATTTGTAGAGCTCTACCAGCTCTTGAGCCCACTGTACGGCCACTCGGTCTGTGTGGATTTTTGCTGATTTCGATTATTTTGGGCAGGCGCAAATGACTGCATCAATGTGTGCATTGATTGCCATTTCTGTGGGGCAGCCAACCCGGCACCCCTACCAGCACTACCAGCCCTACCACCCCTACCAGCACTAGACCGCCTATGCACCCCCAGCTCTGGGGCACAACAAGCGGACTAACTAACTAACCGTCTAACATTTTGACGCTTGCCACGCCCACACGCCCATACGCCCGTAAGCCCACACTCCAACACACAAACTGACGCGGCGCAGCAACCGCAAACAAATCAACAAAGCAATCAACGTCTATTTGTATTTTCACACACACACACACACACACACACACACACGCACACACACTCGCATATGTTGGCCAAAAAGTGCAAATCAAATTTCGTATGTTTTCTGCCACAATTTTCGACCAAAATAACGCGGCTACACGCAGCGCTAGATAAAGCACAGATATCGCACATCAATAGAGTGAGCAAAAGAGAGAGACAGAGACAGAGTGAAAGAACTACTGTGTGTGTGTGTGAGCAGTAGCACTACCGGGCTTTAGGTGCTAGGCACCGCCTATGCCAAAACGTTTAATTAGCTGCGGGCAACTATCGAAGGAGACGCTGGGACAGGGGAAAGGAAGGAAGAGGACAGTGGATAGCGGACTCTGAGTTTATAGAATACGATATGTATTTCGTTTAAACATTGATTATATGGTAGTATCAATATACAATATGCGACAGGAGGCACGTGGCGAACGCCTACCTCGCAAAACATGTAATTAAAAGTATTTTCAAATGCAAAGTACTGAACCACTTTAAGGGGTGTACGTACATAGGTGTATATAGAACTGTTTTGGTATTCACAAAAGAAAAATCATAAATCGTAAGTGCTAAAGTCTCTTCTATCTATTTCGAACCATATACGAAATATATGCCTACAGGTGGATTATCTTCAGATATTATAGTAGAATATAGATTAGATTAGATTGGGTATATATAATATATACACCCAGTTATAAACATATAACTGAGCTGATTTCTATGCTAGCTGCAGTAAATTTACATATTAACGGCTCAGTTCCATATAGAAAGAGCTACAGTAATCGAAAGAGTAGGGCTCTAGTTTTATATAGATGTAAAGAATACTCCTTAATCAATTCTTATATCCTACTCTCCAAGTACATTGCTTTAATCGTCTTCTATGCCACATCATAGGCTCCATTAAACTCTGTCCTCTGATATATGGTTCCATTCATCGACTCAGCTACATATTTCCCATAGATTTTTATTATATTTCCCCTTCAATTCGGAATTTACGTTTTGCGGAAATCAAAACGCAATCATATTAAGATAACAAAAAACTAAGAAGAAGATAACGAAATAAATAGATAATCATATCCGTTCTGGTTGGGCCAGGAAATGCCCATTTCGAATGGGAAATATCGATGATTATTTTGCTCGTCGCCTCGGTTAATGGGCCGAAATTAGTCAACAATTTGCGCTGCATTCCACTTAAGCTGGTCAGGGCTCTTCGATGATGTGTTGTTTACACTTGAGCACACGCACACACACACACATACACAGCACACACACACACAACAAAAGAAAGAGTCGAAAAAAAAAGACAACACAAATTATTTCCGTCTTATTACACAGCAATGGCATAAGAGAAAGCTGAAAAAAGGGCGCCGCAGTCGGTGTTTGGGTACGGCCTGAGGTGCGGGACGGTGCGGGTGCGAGTGCGGGTACGGGTTCAGGTTAAGGTTCGGGTTCGGGGGTTCAGTTCAATGTGTCAGCATGGCACAAAAGAATGGCAAATGTTATATGGCCAAAAAATGTGCAGAAAAATAACAAAATAAGCAAGCAAAATGCCATAATCAGAGAGAGAGAGAGAGAGAGAGAGAGTGAGGTTGATAGACTATGGCATGCCCTGTAAGTAAAGATAATGTGGAATTTGAAGACTTAGATTAGTAGGTAACCTATAATACCGCATATAGGAGAGTATATTAACGGGATATACATATACGATAGTCTAGATAGATTTGATGGCTCTAGTATATTACAGGGTATATGATATATCTTAAATTTCAGTATTTTTGTGCTATGGTATGGCTTCAAACTGTCTCACACAAATTGCAAGCTTTTTCGATTGAATTAGTTGGGTTGAACGACCATATGATACCCTGTAGAAGCTAAAAATATGTGTTAAGTCTGTAATGCTATACCTGTAAGTGGTATTACTATATACTTGGATACTAGGTATACCTAGGTAACAGCAAATCCATTGAGTTAAATTCTAATATTAGTTGATTGAATCAAGAATCTAGATCGAGCATAGCCACCTCAGTGCAGCTGCAACATTTTACAGGGTATAGACAAACATCCGATTTGTATGGATTGCTGTGCAGTTAGCTGCCAGCATTTTGTGCCTGGGCCATAATAAACTCATCCACGGGGCGGCCAAATCAGCTCAGCCAGCCAAATGGACAGCGCTTTGTCAGCGCTCAAGAGATGCGAGTGAGCTGTGAGAGATGTGAGAGATGGGAGACATGGGAGAGATACAAGTTAAGGCGTTCCGATTACGTAAGCGACGCGTCATAAACTGTACACAGAGTGTACTTGTCCGCCCCGCCCTCGCTCTAAGTGGGCATTGGACCCGCCCGGCTGGACACACTCGACATTTGACAAAAGCGTCGAGCGAACAATAGAATCATGCTGCCTCAGTCGCTGCCTCTACCGCCGCCTCTGCCTCTGCCTCTCTAGCAGTCGCAAACACAATGAAGCGAACACAAAATATGATATGATGTCGAGTGTGGGCCGAGGGCTGCCCCCAATTGTTGTTGCTACTATTCTTTTCCCTCCTCAATGTTGTTTTCTTTTTTTCCTTTCGGTTTTTTCTGTTTTTTATTATTTATTGTGATTTACAGTTGAACGCTTGATTTGATTTTCAAGTGGTTCCCACGCCAGAGTCCATAAGAAAGAAGTCCATTCGACAGGCAGCAGTCGCAGTTAATTAGTGGCCATCAGTCAATTGGAGTCGTGGCCCCGTTGTCCATTTGTCAGCTCGGGGCGCCGTTTCGATAACGATTGCAAATACTCGATAGGTGTGAGTCGGTAGCGAGCGCGGCGTACTCGAACTTGCAATTTGCATTTGGGCCACGCCGGGCCAGACACGCTCATTGGGCAGCACTGCATAATGGCATTAGCCACGACATCGCCCTTATCGATGGGGCCCTGGGGACGCATACGTTAACGCCAAAAAGGCTGTACTACCGCTACCGACACCGTCTGCTGCGCCTGCTGCGCCGACCCGCTCGCAAATCATCGATTGCCATTTGCAGTTTGTCCTTTCTGGCGACTCTGCCCCCCAGCCACGCCTTCTTTATGCCACTTTGATTGTCTCACGTGTGGACAATTTGTTTGCAGCGCGCGAGCTCTGCGCATTTCGCTCTCCATAAATCCAACAGCATTAACCCATAATTTTTTAATAGATTTTCTGCTGCTGCTGCTGAAGTTGTTTTTCCTTTCGCTTTGTGCTTACACTGCGAAAAAGGATTTTTTTTTTTTTTTTTATATCTGTTTATTTGGACAATGTTTAAATTTTGAAAAATGTTGAGATATTTTTTTTTTTTTTTTATTTTTTATCACAATGCTGAGGTATTTTTATTTTATATTTTATATAATATTTATTTTCTTTTGTTAACGATCTGTGAGCATGATCACCATATACACTGTAAAAAATGTAGAGGTATTTTTCTTTGATATTTTTTCACCATGTTGAGGTATTTTCATCTTATATTATATCACTTTATTTTATTTTCGTCAGCGATCTGGCAGCATTATAACCATATATGTACATTGTGAAAAATGTTGTGGTATTTTTATTCTCTTAATAAATATTTTTCATAACATAAATCTTTTGATAAGTCTTTTTTCTTACGATCTGGCAGCACGATCTCCGCTTGGAACGTAATTTACCTTACGATTATTTCCTAAGCTATAACTACAACACCCTACGCCTCACATACTGTAGAACGTGCGTGATTCACATTGTGAAGTTGGCTGCGCTTGAGATGCAATGTGCGTGAAGTTAGCTGCGCCTGATCTCCATGTTTTATGTGAGCTAAGTTGGCTGCGCTTGATGTGATGAAGTCAAGAGAGAGCTGGTATGCAAAGAGAGGTTGGCTGCAGGTTGATCGGCGACAACATGAAGTTGGCTGCGCCTGAGAGGTAAGTAATTAATGAGAAATGTTGTACAATTAAAAAAAATTTTTAAATTTTAAAAATTTAAAAGAGAGTTTCATTTTTTTTTTTTTTTTTGCAGTGCACTCTTTGTTACGTCGACAGTCCGGTGCATTCAAGTGTAGTCGAGGGGTGTAGGAGCATAGAGCAAGTAGCGAGAGAGGGTGTGAGTGAAAGACAATGCCAGGGGGGGAGGGGGGAGCCATAGATAGCGAGCGGAGCTAAAGTTAAGAGCGTAACAAAAATGCGCATCACGTAGCATCGTTCAAAGTGAATATGTCCAACTGAATATGCTGCGTGATAAGCGGGCAGAGTTATTGCGTCTGCCAAGTGGCTCCACACACACTCACGCACACACACACACACGCTTGAGTGTGGCATGCAATAAATGTTGCCTACTTTTTGGGGCTGTGCAAATATTTATTGAACATTTTAATTCGTTTGTTGTTGCAAATAAATTCTGATTTATTGGCAATAAAGCGCACAAATAGACAATATGTTGGCACTGAAACTAGCCAAAAAGCAACTGATAAATAAGCCACACACACACGCACACACACATGCACACACGCACACGCACAGCCCTCTTTCAATCACACGCTAAACTGGACAAATGGACATCAAGTTAAGCGGCTCGTGTGCTGAATTTTGAGTTTTTCTATTTCTCTTTTTTAACTGTCTGTGTGTGTGTGTGTGCGTGCTTGTTTTTTTTTCTTCTTTCTGTTATCTTATCTCTGTAGCACAGCATTAACTGGCTTTGCTCTTGTATACCCTGTTGTGAGTGAGGACCCATTGAAAGCACTTTTAGCTGCGATAACTAATCAGCTCTTGCTGAACGTGCTTACCCGAGTCGTTTTTTAATTTTTAAGAGAACTCCATTTGCCATTTTTAACTTATTTATTGACTCGCCTCTATACAATATGCTGTTTGATAGTTCGAGTTGGGAATACTTGAAGTAGTTCATAGCACAAAATATATCCCAAAAAGTATCTTTGAAGGGTTTTTCACTTAGTTGAGTATTTAGAATTGCGATTATGTATTTTGATGTATTGATACGTGATTTGAAGTTGCTCATTCATTTTGTATATAGAAAACTGTTTAAACTGTTTACCAACACTGTTTATTGAAGCGTTGCCAGACGGTTGTCTATGTAGATAGATAAAGATGTAGACAGAAATAGTTGCTGCCTCTTTTCAATGCCATAGCGAATATGCCACGAATATATCTCAGTCAGTTCATACCAGCTTCGTTTACAGGGTAGAGGTACAGGTGTAGGGGCGCAGGGTATAGCTGGTAAAGTCATTCTTCCTGTCTTTCTTCAATTTCATTTCGATTTCTCACATTTTACACATCATAAAGTCGGCACATATCAGAAACATTTACAGGGTATGTCATAGTCGTGCACCTATCCTTTAGTTTTAAATAGATTTCTTCCTAGATTTCAATATAAACTTAATTTACGGAATATATGTTAGTAGATCAGCTTTTTGTCTTTCCGCTTTCTCAAATTTACTATAGAATTCTCAATTAGAGGGTATATGCAAGTCGATCAGTTTGTCTTTACGTCTGCTACATTCATTTACTTTCAATTTCATTCAGTTTCATCTCTTATATAGGCACTATAAATCAAAGCTAGTTGCATTCAGCTGCATTTACAGCGTATCTGGTAGTCGATCATGCACTGCTCTTTCAATTGCATCTAGTTGCTGTTTGTCTTTGTTTGGGGTGAGGCAGATCTTAAGTATCTGCGCGTCCGTTCCGTTTCACTTTTATCTACAGGGCATCTGCTAGTCGTTCAGTTTTAGTTTATTTACTTCTTTTAGTTTTATTTGATTTCTCTTTGCGTTATTGTTTTTTTTCATTTCTTTTTTCTTTTTTAGTTTTTTGTTTTGCTTCTGCTGTTGTCTTGCTTTTAATTTCACTTTTGTTGGAAAGTTCGTTTCGCTGTTTGCTTTACGCTCAATCAAAGTCCAGAAATTGCTGTTGCATGTTGTTGTTGTTGGTTGTTGCTTGTTGTTGTTGTTGTAGTTGTTGCAGCGTCATTGTCTGGGCCAGCCTGTTGTTGCTGTTGATAACAACACCCTTATGGCCAATAGAGTCGAGCGCATCAGTGCTGCCTCTTCTGGCTGGCAAGTGTGCGAGTGTGTGTGTGTGTGTGTGTGGGTGTGTGGGTGTGTGGTTGGCAGGGGACGGCAAAGATATTGTGAAGCTGGGCCTGTTCTGGGACTGAAGCTAGTTGCGAGCGCGCCACATGTCGCTCATCAGTCATCGCACACACACACACGCTCAGCTGTCGCGTCTGGCATTGTCAATGTTGTTGGCACGTTGTTTGTTGTTGCTACCTTTTTTGCATAAGCCACACACACATGCTGTGTGCGTGTGTGTGTGTGTGTGTGTCGCTTGTCAGGTGTGCCTGTGCCTCGTTTTTGGTTTTTTTTTGCTCTGGCTCGCTCTATGTTGCCCATGTCTGTGACAGCAGCAACTGTTGTTGCTGTAGCAGTTGCTGCTGCTGCTGCTGCTGCTGTTGCCTTTTGTTTTGGCTGCTTTATTTTTTGCTCTATGCATAGACAACAACAACAACAACAGCAGCAGCAGCGAGGTTGTTGACGCCGTTGCTGTTGATGATGATGATGATGATGCTGATGACAACTGCTGCTGCTGCCGCTGCTGCTGCTGCTGTTGCTGTTGTTGTTGCTGCTGTTTACCTTAATGATAAGGCGCTTGTCAGTCAGTGCGTCAGCGTGCAGAGGCTGGGGCAGGGGCTGCCTGCGGTAGACAGTCGTCAAATGTTGCGGCGCTTGTGGTTGTTTTATGCCATTTGCCAGAACGAGGAAGACGACGGCAACAGCAGCAGCAGCAGCAGCAGCAACAGCAGCAGCAGCAACGGCAGCAACATGTGCTCCTGTGTTTTGTCAAAAAACATATTTGCCTTGTCTTCACATATAAACCCATGTGTGTGCGTGTGTGTGTGTGGCAAATACAAAAAGCACATTCACCAAATATAATTATTAAACATGTTGCCAATTTTTCGGTCGCTTTTTAATCCTGTTGTCTGCGCTTCACCTACCCAGCCCCACCCCAGGGCAGTCAGGCCCACCCCCACACACACACACACACTGACACAGACCAACTGTATGTGGCATATGTATATAAATAAAAGTGTATTATGCGGTTGTGGCTTATGTTGTGATCGCTTCAAAAATTTTGGAATTGCGGCAGTCGCTGTGGCTGCCGTTGAACGCTGTGTGGGCGTGGTGCGGGTGCTGTGGTGCAGCTGCTGCTGTCGATGCTACTTGACTGTCTTTTCATCATTCATTCGCAAATCCATATAGTTTGCCACCTTCTCTGGCTCTCGCTCTGCTCCAGCAGTTGCAATGGCAACGCGAGCCAAAATTTGAGTTTTGCCCTGATTTAAATTGAAATTTATGCCACAGTCGGATTAAAGTTTGTGTTTAAATTAGTTTTAAATTAGGCATGCAGATTAGAGGTACACTTATGGAGAATATTACACATGGCATATGAAAGTATAGCTTCCATAGCCGGTTCGACAGTTCTCAGTTCTCAGATCAGAGATCTCAGCTGTTTGAACTTTAAGAATTCAGTCAGAAACTCTAAATGTTCCTCATGCTCATGCTCATGAGCGCTTGTAGAGTGGCTTGTGTGGCTTACATAGCCAATTAATCTAGAAGAGAGAAGCTAGAAATTATCAGCTTGAACTGAAGTCTGTAAGCGCAGTTAACTTTACCTCATTGTAGATGCGACCAACTCAACAGCAAAGAGTAGTAAATAGGAGTAAGAAGTAGTAAATATATGTAAATGGAAGTAAAATAGTTGTAAATAAAAGTAAATATTTAGTAGTAAATTGTAATAAGTAGTACAAATAGTAGTAGATGGTAGTAAATAGTACCAAACAATAGTAAGTATACAAATTGTAGTAAATAGTACAAATGGTAGTAGATAGTAGTAATTAGTAAAAATAGTAGTAGGTAGTATTAAATGGGACCGAATAGTAGTAAATAGTAAAAATAGTACCAAATAGTAGTAGGTAGTATTACATGGCACCAAATAGTAGTAAATAGCAAAAGGAGTACCAAATAGTAGTAAATAGTAAAAATAGTAGCAGATAGTAGTAAATAGTACCAAATAGTGGTAAATAGTACAAATATTAGTAGATAGTAGTAAATCGTACCAAATAGTAGCAAATAGTACAAATATTAGTAGATAGAACTAAATAGTACCAAATAGTAGTAAATGGTACAATAGTACATTGTGGTAGATAGGAATACATAGTAGTAGATGGTAACATTTATTAGTATAAAATACCAAAAAGTAGTAAGAATTAGCAAAACAGAGTTGCCAGATAGCACAAACGTCTCAATATTCCATACAAATGCGAAATATTCAAAGTAAATTCAGATCGTTCAAGTGGGATCTGCATGTTGACTGCTCGCATATATAGATTATATATACTTATATAAATACACCTATCTCTAGATGTTTATATGGGCTAACAGACTCCATGTGTCTCATGTGTCCATCTCCAGATATACTTTCAGATTTATGAAGCTGTTGCTGGCTTAGCGGCTTTAGCTGCCTTCTGGCAACTATTGCGATTTTCAAGTCAAGCACCACAAAAAAAGACAGCAAAAACTAAACAAAGACAACAACAACAAGGACAAGACACAACAACAACAACAACAGCAATGGATAACAAAGCACAAGAAGAAGCATTAATTTTAATTTCTACCCAATTCTCTTTTGTAACGATGTGAAAATCTCTTAAGTACTCTTGTCATTGACACTCAAACCCAGGCCAGAGGAGAAAAAAAAATAAAACCAAAAGCGAAACATCCCCAGTCTCTGCACTCTGCCCACTCTCCCATCTCTGTCTCTCTCTCTCGCTCTGTATGTGTGTGTGCGGAGGGCTTAACCTTAGTTAAGCTGTTGCCCGTCTGAACGTCGTCTGTTGACGGGCGACTGTGACACAATCTCATCAACAGATCAGAGATTTGCACAGCTCGTCGTCCTCGTCGCGCACTGATGACATCTGTGGTATTTTCAACGTGCGACGTGACCGGCATAACCGGCACAGTCCAATAGGCGGGGGCAGCCAACAGCCAACAGGCAACAGCCAACAGCTGAAGGTAACTGCCTTGGCGCTAGCCTAGTGTGCTGGGGTATTCACGGCCTCACCGTTTCACCGACCCACCGACCCAGCGACTCACGGGCTGCCTGGCTGACATTTGACACGCGCCGTTTTGGCAGCCGTCAGCCTTCAGACTTTCAGCAGGACATTTGCCCACTGACAGCCGTGGCCGTCGTTGTTATTTCTCAATTCTCGTTGTTGTTTTTTCTTCTTGCTTGGGTTTTTCATTTCTGGAATACCCTGTAAAATGAGCCCAAGCCCATGCACAAGCTCAGCTCAAAAAATGGCACTAAGTAGTAGAAATTGGTAGCAAATAGTAGTAGAAAGTAGTGAAATAGTGTTGCCAGACAAGCCAATCAGATCAAGCAACATTTCGTATATATAGATAGCACTCGTATATAGTATATTTGAGTAAATAGTTTTCTTAAATGTTAAAATCTCAGGACCTTTTAGAGTTAGGCTTTCTAAATTTGGTATATGAGTGCAGCTGAAGCTCAACAACAATAATATAATATCATCAGAGATTAAAGAGCAAGAGCTGTGCTTGGAAACGAAGAGCTATGCTCGAACGACCCTACTCGTGGGCTCTAGATTGCGCCGCGCCTTAAGCAAATACAGGATATGGTTTAGTTCACATATCTGTCAGCTTGTTTGCTTTTCTCTACTTTATTCTTTGATTTTTTGTCTGTTTTCGGGTGGGCGGGCCAGAACTTAATATGGAGGTCAGCACTTGCCGTTGGTCAGCGGCTGACGCCAGTTCCTGTTCCCATGCCCAGTCCCCTCCCATTCGCTCTTGCTCTGCCCTGCTCAGTTCGCCTGTTGCAATATTAATTTTGAGATTGGCACGTCGCACATGTGGAGGGCATGCGAGATGGGCGCCAGCGCAGAGGCGATGTCATAATTGTGCTCGGCATTTGTTAGCCTTCATTTGATTCGTGGAAATTGGCCCAATTAACGCAAGAAGGCAAGAAGGCAAAAAGCCAAACGAACACACACAAACCCACACACTCACACACATATACGCAGAGGCAGAATGAGCGAGGAAACCAACAACTCAATTTATCACGCACAACTAAAGTGATTTGTTGCCAATGCCAACCGAGGCCCAACCCCATCCCCTGGTCCCGCCCGCTCGAGCGCCTTTAACCAAAAAGTCAGTCGCATGCAAAAAACGCAGGGTAGGAAATTGTTTAATCAATTCATCAGACGTGCATGTTGCATGTATGTATGTGTGTGTGTGTGTGTGTGTGTGTGTGTGTGGCAATAACAGACAGGATATTAACTTACAAATGCGACTTTAGCTAGCGCTGGGAAACGCGAGGCGCGTTGTAAACGTTAAACGACCAAAAATTTGTTTGAATAATTACCGAGACAACACACACACACACACACACATACATTGGTATATAGTCATGTGTGTTTGTGCGCTGCTATTTGGTCATGTTATTGCCCTGCTCCGTCATTGACTTTACAAGCAAACAATTTGTCAAATGCAAATACAAATAACCCTGCTTGGACGCCCTCGCCCACGCCCACGCCCATGCCCATGCCCACGCCCACATTTACGCCCCGTCAACTGGCCAGCATCGTTGGCTGCCAATTGAAAAACGATTCGAAATCAATCACAGCTGGCATCCTGTGGCTACTGCTCCTGCTGCTGCTGCTGCTCCTGCTCCTGCTCTTGGTGGTTGTGGTGGTGGTGCGAGGCGCGACCGCAGCGGCAAACGTTGCTGGGATTTGGCAGCTGGAGGTCCATTAATAATTCTTGTGGCATGTTTTATGGCCGCAGCGACAGCAAACCCTTCCGCACACACTCACACCCACCCACACACACACACACACACATGGACTATGCTCACATGCAAACGTGACTTTCAAATGTTGACCGCGTGCCAGCTTTGACCATTTATTGGCATGTTTGCCCCTGCCCCTGCTCCGCTCGCCTTTCGCCTCCTGCCTCCTGCCTCCTGTCTCCTGCTGTTCCCCATGCAAGGTCGTGTGCTGTCCATTGCCAGGGTTATCGCGCCATCGCCATCGCCAGCCAAATTGATGGGCAGTCATCAATTTCACTTGTTGGCCATACGCCAGACCTCAACTCCAGCTCCAGCTCCAGCTCCAATTCCATTGGCAACTGGTGCCTGCCTGGTTGCTGGTTGCTTTGGCTTGCGCTCCATTTGTCAACGATTTGACTCCAACTCCAACTCCAACTCCGACTCCAACTCTAAGCGGATGCGGTGGGTGCGACTTTGTGCACTCAATTAACCAGACAGGGCAGGGCAGGAGGCGGTCCCATCTATGCTGGCTGCGGGGCTCAACATGTGTCGCCAGGCCATGAATATGCATTGGCGCATTTCGCATTTCGCATGTGGATTGCACTCGCAGCCAATCAGGGGTGACCTGCCCTAACTGTCCATAATAATGAGATGAGATGAGATGCGATGAGAAATGAAATGGAAATGGAAATTCGAATTTGAATCGAGTTGGGATATCGAATGTAAGTCAAATGGCTCAGCCATCTGCCAGATATTCATGCTTATCTAGTCTTAGCTAGAGGGAATTATGATGAATCTGAAAAGCGTAAATTATAGGGCACGTATCCATCTTTCAGATTGAAGTGTATCTTTAAGATACAAATGTAACTATTAGGTACATCAGCGTATCTAAGAACTTCATACCTACATCTCTCAGATTCTAATCTATCTGAATACTATAAATGTATCTCTGCAATATGGTAGATTCGAATGTATTTCAAGCTATCAATTCACATAAATAAATGTATCTTAAGGACAAACATTTATTTTTGAGATGTATCTACATATACAAATAAGATACAAATGTATCTGAATAACATAGGTGTATCTGTGTTATATGGTAGACTCAAATGTATCTCAAGAAAAAGATTCATGTCTGAAACAGATGTATCTTAAAGATACACGGATGTATCTTCATATCGGAAATACACATCAACTGCATCTCTGAAATGTAAATGCATCTCTAAGATACAAATGTATCTGTACGGCTCATGTATATCCGTGGCACTGTAATCAGAGTTTCTATCATATGGTAGACTCAAAAGTATCTCAAACTAGGCATTCATATCTCTGACGCAAATGTATCTCAAAGACACATAGTATCTTTTAAATGTATCTGAATATCTGAAATACACATCAACTGAATTCCTGATATGTAAGTGCATCTCTAAGATACAAATGTATCTGAAGATCGGAAATGTATCTACCAGAATGTAGCTCATGCGAAGAGCTAATATGTTTGAATCAAATGTATCTTAAAGATACATTACTTTATGTGTGTATAGGAAAATTTGAATTCTTCAATAATGTATCTATGAGATACAAAGTGAACTGTTGACAGCATACATCAGCTGTCAACATGCCAAGCAATCTTTCACAGTCATTTCCCCCATCAGTCCATGCTAGAGTATCTTTAAGATGAAAGCAAACTTTCTTTATGCATTCGCTTATGTGGCAAATGCATCTGTCAGTTGCAAATGCTAAAATTGCCGGGGAACGAAGAAGCTCGTAAGATGCAAATGTGAGCTGCAAGTATCTGTCAGATACAAATGAAAAGTTCACCAAAATTCGAATGCCACATCACTGCCATGGACTGAAAAGGGAGTAAAAACGAATTTCGGAAGAAGTAACTGGGAATAGTTAACGCAGTCATAAATTGGTTTTATGCACAAATATCAAAAGAGGTTAAACGAACTACTGGCTGCATATATGTTGGCTATAAAGGTTCTCTCTCTCTCTCTCTCTCTCTCTCTCTCTCCCTCTCCCTCTGTCTCTCAGTGAGCTCTGATCCCAACTATTTATGAAGCACTCGCGCTGACCTCATAAAAATTGTGGAAAAAAACATGAGCTCGATTTGTGCACTGGCTCTGTTGCTTATGCTTGCTCGACAAGTGCTAAGCGGGTATATAGGGCTTGGGTCATTTCAGTCTAACAGAAGCAAAATACTTGATATATTGGGTATACATAAGAAGCGAGGCATAGTACTGTGATACATATATACTCGGAGGATAAGCGACTTATATTGATGATTATATATAAGAAAGATGTACAAGAGGTGAGTACATCTTCTCAGCTCTGAGCATATCTCGTATTCCAAATTCAAAGTGTCGAAAGTTCATACCATCAAACCTCGACTACAATTCTATGCAAGTGCTCTATGATTTCTCCGCTAGAGTCCCAACGTTTGACTAAGAATCTTTCGCGGAGCTCCACCTGAGAGATTGTAGGAGTTGTAGATGAACGAGGTATATCTATGTTCAAGCAGGAAAAGTTGACTAAGAGTAATCAATTGGAATCCATTAGAGTAGCGAGTATTCCTTATGCTCTAATTACACAACGCGTGAGACCAGGGCTAGGGAAAAACATTATTCTTAGGAGAGCGGAAATTGGCTTAGAACTTACATTAGATAGATCGTCATCGATCTTTCAGGCCTTTGATCCGTTCTCCGTACACCCTACCTAGTACATTCAAAGCCAGCCAGATTGTAGATCATCTATTAAAGATCATTATCATAGATTCTAAATCCCTTTAGCTCAATTATCTACAGAATAGATCTCTGTTGCTCTCTCACTCTCAGCCTTTGAAAGGTCCAAAGCTAAAGCCCTAAAAATTACGTAGCTGATTTTCACAGCTGTTAAATAGATGTCCATAGATTCGTTGGGGGCGTGGTTAAAGGTAAAATATGCAGTTGTTCCCAAGTTAAGTTGTTCTCCCTCTTTGGCCTACAATGAGCGAGCATGAGGCAGTCGAATGTTCACACTAGTTTTTGACTTGTTTTTTTTGTTTTGGTGTATTTCGTGGGGTACAAAGTATTGGCAAATGCAACCGAATAGGGCGGGGCACACACACACACACACACACACGAGCACACTTTGGGCGCGTGAATGTTGAGCGTTGAGCTTTGGCTGGCGATTGCTGCGAGCGCATTAACTTGTCAAGCCGCAGAATGCAAACATATTTTGGGCATTTGCACACACACACACACACACAGATCTACAGAGTGGGAGTCGTGTGGCAGCTCGCCTTTTTTTGCAGCGAGCAATGTACATAATTTTTGTAATACTTTGCGCGATTTGCGCGCGATTATAAAAGCTTTTCGCGGTACGACCCCCATAATTCATATGATGTCGACTGGAAAATGTTTACAACGCCAAGGCAAAGATTGCAGGCAGACGCCGACATGCAGACAGACAAATTTAGAAAAGGGGGCAGGGGCATGGGGCATGGGGCATCAACACAACGCGCAGAGACTAGCGCCATTATCGTTTTGGCGTCCTTGCCGCCCGCCCAAAAAAACCCACTAATGCAGCGCAGCCATTTATATGTCTATCGGCAAGGAGTAAAGCATCAAGAGCAGCCAACGGCAGAGCGGGAGTGGGAGTGGGAGAGAGCGAGACTTCCAGAGACGTCGCGTCGTGGCAGCGATTTTCGCAAGACAGCAAAATATTCAAATGAAAATTTATGTTTGCATTATGAATTTTTATATAGTGTTGCTCTTCGTAGGCATTTTTATGTGTCTGTGTACAGCTGCCTCTGTATATGTATATGTGTGTGTGTGTGTGTGTGTGTATCTATGGCAGGAAAAGTAACTTCACTCTCTCTCCTCGGCCTTCGACTGGTTCAAGTAACGAGTCGAGGCGTGTGGAAAATTATTAAAATGTCGTATATAATGGCGCCTTCGCCTCGACGTTTCAATGTTTCTACTTCTTCTTCTTCTTCTTGTTCTACATCAACTTCTTCTTCTGCTGCCTAACAAAATTTATGCGTTTATAGCATTCATAATTTTGAAATTATTATTGTTATTCGCTTCCTGCCGCTGGCATCATCAGGCCTAAGTGCGTGAAATGTTGATGGGCTCGACGCACTCATTGGGTTCACTTTGCCAAATGCTCTGATTACCTCCCCGCCACCCAGTCCCAGCTACGACCCCAGCTCCCGCTCTCATCCAGTCGCACAGCCTTCTCCTCCCCAGCTGCTGTCACTTGCTGCGCTTCTAATAAACTCCGCACCAAAGTAGGCAACGTCAGTGACCAATTTATAGCCCCAGTCGAAAATCTTGCCGCTCAGCCCCATCGAGTACTCCCAGTAGACTGCATACTTTGAGCTGCTGCGCGATTTAGGCAAACTATCTACTTGCCCTTCGCCCAATAACAGCATTCATGCTCCACATTCCTGCAGTTCCACTTGACTTTCGTTCAGCTTGATTGTCACTTTGGCGACTTTCGAGCCAATTCCAATTTCTTTTTAGTTTCAAAATTCGAATCTTAAGCTTCTAGTTCTCAGCCTTCACCTTCTAGTTTCTAGCTGCTTTTAGTTCATAATTGTTAATTCTATTTCCCAGTTCCTCATTCCTAGCTCTTAATATTCAGTTTCTGGTTCATAGATTTTAACTTATAGTTCCTAGAACTTAGCTCCTTAGCTCTGGCCGCTAGTCTTGAGGCCCCAGTTCGTAGTTCCTTGTTCCTAGTTCCTTGTTCCTAGTTCCTTGTTCCTAGTTCTTAGTTCTTAGTCTCTGGTCGCTAGCTCCTAGTTTATAGTTCCTAGTTCCTTATTCTCAGTTCCTAGTTCTTAGTTCCTAGTTCCCAGTTCCTAGTACTTAATTCTTACTTCCTAGTTCCTAGCTCTTAGTTCCTAGTTCTTAGCTCCTAGCTCAAAGTTCCAAGTTTCTAGTTCCTAAATTTCTTAGCGCCTAGTTTGAGTTCCTAGTTCCCAGTTCCTAGTTCCTAGTTCCCAGCTCCTAGTTCCTAGTTCCCAGCTCCTAGTTCCTAGATGATATTTCTTAGCTCATAGTTCTTAGTTCCTAGTTCATAATTATTATTTCCTTGTCTCTGGTCTCTAGCTTCTAGTTCCTAGTTCCTAGTTCTTAGCTCCTAATTTCTAGTTCCTAGTTCCTGGTTCCTAGTTCCTAGTTTCTAGTTTCTAGTTCCTAGTTCCTAGTTTCTAGTTCTTATTTCCTCGTCTCTGGTCGCTAGCTTCTAGTTCCTAGTTCTTAGCTCCTAGTTCCTAGTTCTTAGCTCCTATTTCCTAGTTCCCAGTTCCTAGTTCCCAGCACCTAGTTCTTGGCTGTTAGCTCCTAGTTCTTAGCTCCTAGTTCCTAGTTCTTACTTCTTACTTCCTAGCTCTTAGTTCCTAGTTCCTAGATGCTAGTTGCTAGCTTTTAGTTCTTAGTTCTTATATACTAGTTCCTAGTTTTTGTCCTTTTCCAGCTTTCACTTGCTTCCATTTGCCTTCACATCCTTCTCAACAACTTTCCCGCTAGTACCAGTTCATTCCAGCTGCTTCCAGTCTCTTCATTTGCACTTTCCATTGTTCTCAGTCAATCAAAGCTATTACAAAGTCAACTTTACATGCATTTCATTCAAGTTTTAAGCACCCTCCGTGTATTTCCTAGAGTCCAGGCCTATGGCATCGGGATTGGCTGAGTCACACATTCCCGTTTCGAATTCATTTAATGGCCACATGGCATTCCATGGCATTTAAGCACTCATAAAGCTGGCCAAGCACTGCTCATTAGCGCGCCGAAAGGCCTTCTCGATGCTGGGCATCCATCAAGTGGGCCAGCCCCACAGCTCCGTCTTAATGCGCTCGTAATGCCGTTAACAGCTAAGCGAGCAGCGAGTGTGGCACTGACAGTCGGTGGCATCGGCATTGATTTGTTCTCGACTGCTCGTTCGATAAATCTTTTGGCAAGCAAACGGCCCAAGCAATTTATTTGTAAATGGAATCGATTAAAAAGCAATCGCTGCACCAGCTAACCCCACACACAGGCACACACATTCAATTCCCACTTTGAGGCCAGACGACACCTTTGTGGCGCCGTTAGTCACGTTACCAACTCTCCAAAGCAATCCACCGAGTGACAACAGCCAGCTACAGTTACAGCTCCCGCTTCAGTTTCAGCTTCAGCTTCTGCTTTGGTTTCAGCTTCAGCTTTAGCTTTAGCTTGGCCCGAGAACAGCAGGTGGCCCCAAGACCCAACCTCGCCCGACTGCGTCTCAATCTTAGACCTCAGCAATCAGTGGCCCTTTGGCTAAATCCAACCACCCACCCACCACCCGTCGGCCTTCTCGTTCGCTCGCTCGTATCGATGATTACATCATCTTGTATTACAAATTTCTTATCGAATATATTTCCTCGATTACACCCTTGGGTAAAATTTATTTGCTGTCATTGCAGAGCGCGACAGTTAAAGGATTTATACAACACGGAAAAACACAAGCTGCCGAAGTGGCCAGAGGGACAGCGTTGCCAGATTCGCAAAGGCAAACAAACTTCTGCACAGCAACTCCAAGTGTTATGCCTTTAAGAAAATCTAGCACCGCCTTTTCTATAGCCAACTCCAATTGGATGGGAACCTGTTTCAAATTCTTTTGAAGAAAATTTGACAACACTTATTATATACGAGTCGTTGATGAGTTATACAAAAATATCTTTTATGGAATATATGCGAGTACGTTAAAGTGTTGATTTTCCATGGATCTCGTCAGATACCAATAAAAAGTTGACTAGGTTTTGGTTAAGCTCTTGGATTTATAGTGGACATCTTATAGGAAAATATTTAATATTTAATATAATCAGTTTAAGCTAGGCATTGTGAATGGTCAAGATAATTAATAGATGAGTTAGTTGTATACCATTCTCTACGTCCGTCTATCTATCCATCTGTCCCTGGATCTATCCGTGTGTCTGCTCGTTAGCCTCACTCCGCTCTTTGATAGTCTGTCCCTCTCTATCTCCATCTTTTCCTCCTCCCGTTTGGGTGTCTGCATATACCAAAAGTATGATCGTCTGATGAGTCTTCCTATAAATACATCTATATACACCGCATGTAAAGATATCCTAAAAATTCTCGACAAATCAACAAGCAAACGATATCAAAATAAATTTGCCTGAACATATCCTGAGTTTTCCTACAGATAACCTCAGTTACTCAAAGAACTCTACATAAAAGAACCAAGAATATAGGGAAATATACTTGCTGAACTGATACTAGATTAAATCAAAGATAAATTAGATTCATATAATGAAAGTTAAGTAAATTGCGAACTAGATTCTGAAATGAGTGAGAGTCTCCATAGCTCTGTATAGACTCTCTCTTCTCCCTCTCTCTCTCTCTCTCTGTCTCTCTCTCTCACACACACACGCTCTCGACTTGCGTTTCGTAAGCACTTGATAAAGTTCTTAACATGATGTTTGCTTAGCCGCTGTCCTCGACTTGGCTAACAACTCCAGCCCCAAAGAGCGCCAAGTTCTGTTTTGTGTGCGCATTTATTAAAAATAAACGCCTCTGCATTGCCTTACCTGGCCCTCGCTGGGCGTACGTACGTAGAGATCCCGCTGCTGGGTCTGGGTTGCGCTCAGGCGGAACATCTTGTAAACATACTTAGCTGCAGCTCAGGTGTAATAAGTGCGCCTTCAAGTGTGCCCCGCCCCATCGAATTGCGTCAAGACGAAGGTCAGGCTGAGGGTTTTTTGGCCATGCCGCTAATTTCTTTCATCTTGCCTGGGCCATAGAGTGGGAGAGAGAGAGGGAGAGAGAGGTAGGGCTTTATAGACTTGGCCTTTTTTTTTTTCCACCGCGTCTTCAGTTGCCAGCGTCACTTTGTCGTGTATCTCTCACGTTAATTGTAAAGTGCGGCAAATTTGAACCAGCCACGGACCGGGGCTGGGCCCAAGCTCTCGAGCAGCCACTCCAGCTGAGCCAAGGCGGGTGAGTGGAGTTGGGCGTCAATTTGGCCCAAGCGCACTTTTTTTTACGATTTTCACGAGCTCGCTTCCACTTTTTTCTATTTTTTTTTTTTTTAATTAACTGTGTACATGGAAAAAGTTGTGTTTGCTGCGTCTTTGACTGACGACGACGACGACGACGCGACGCGGCCCCTTGCGACTGGCCGGCGCAGTGCGTCGACTGCAGCGGCAGCAGCTCAGGTGGGCAGCGCTGCTCTGGCTCTCTGGCTCTATGGCTCTCTGGCTTTTTGGTTTTCATTGCTCAACAGCGCGTGAGCCCAAGTGGCGCTAAATGAACAGCAGTTGGTAATTAAACCCTTTGCCAGCTAATGAACTCCTTGCCAGCCAGCCAGAATCTGAGTGGAGGCCAGGCGGGAGTGGAGCACAGTGGAGTGGTGTGGGGGGGAATGGGGCAGAGAGTGGGCTGCAGCACTTTTATCTCTTAATAGCAGGTAGCAACGTAACTGTAAATATTTAAGTGTTGTCTAACAATTTGCATTGCCTACTTTTTGGCGCACGGCTTTAAGCAGACTTTAACGAGCAGGAGTGAGTGGGAGAGGGAGAGAAGGGGAGTGTAAAAGAGTGTCGAGCTACTCATTTGCTGGACAACGTCAGTTGAGGTGAGCTTGGACGTTGTCGTTGTCGTTGCCATGGCAAAATATTTCTTCCCAACAGCAGCAAGTGGCAAAGTGGCTTGAAACCTAAAGCTGCACTGATTTTTGGACATTTTTCCAACACTGGAAAGCAGCTAATTGAGAACTGTTTTCCTGCTCCAGTGCTGAAGTGACTATCAGGCAAAAGTTCGGCAAGCTGACGTGTGAATAGCTGCCAAGCGGAAGCTGAAGCTCGTAATATTTCGAGTGCCGAAAGATTGTATATTAAAGGTATACATTGTATATATTGAGGGAAGAGAGAAAGTCTACTGCTGATAGATCATATGCTTTCCTTTCTCTACTGTGCCTGAGATTACATCTCTGCTCTCGTTACTTGGGGAATGTCGAAAATCTTTAAGATACGTTTAGATACATATATAATATTATCTTCAGCCAGCCTTACTTTGCCAATAATTCGATCAGCTTCAACTAGCTTGGAGCTGTTAATTAACATATGATAGATGGATATACATATAAACTGCTGTAACTCTAAAGCTAAGATAACATTTAGTTCAATCTCAGTCAGTTTCATGCTGGATTTAGAATTCATTTCAACTCTCTTCTCAAAAAACTCCACAGAGAAAGCTGCTTTAAATGCTGTCCATGAATACGAAAAGCATCCATTGAGATAAGCACATTAGCTTGAAGCAAATATAAGCAAAAGTATTTGTAGCCCGGTTCCGACTGTCTACAACTGGTTCCGACACTGGAACTGCAATAATTGTCGTAAGGAATGTTGCACTCAACTCAGATTTAATGGAAACTGAAATGAGCAGTGAATTCCTTAAATGAACTAGTTCTTTTGGCATACTAGTTCTTAGTTCCTTTAGTTCTATTGACTCTTTAATTTTAATGTGCAATTTATTGTATTACTAGCTTAGTTACTATGGCTCATGAGGCAGTTCCACTTGTTCCGCATATTTTTTACTGGTTCCGAAAGTGGAACCAGCACAAACTTTTTAGATTGTTTTTTTAACTCATTTAAAATGTTTCATATTTCATTCATTTTCACTGAACTAGCTCACGGAACCAGTTCTTTAGGCACTAGCGCAATTACCTCTCTTTCGTTTCACTCCTCCTCCAATGATAATTTCTTTAAAAATTTAATGTTCATATCGTACATTGAACAGAATTTCCCTTGATTTAAGCTAATGAGTCGCTCTAGGTTCATTTGATACTAGTTCCGACAGCTTAAAGTCTCACATATTGACTTTAAACATGAATTTTCCTGCAGACTGAGCGCAAATTTGTTGAAAATTAAATTCTGTTTAGAATTTCGCATTCATTTGGTGCCACTGTGCAGCAGTAGCCACTTGGCATATTCCATTTTGGGACGCCAGGCGACGTAATGAATGTGTGCACATGTGTGTCGGTGTGTCGGTGTGTCGGTGTGTCTGTGTGGTTAGCTACCAGCTAGATACAATGCGGCCCACACAGAAGGCTGTCCCGTCTTGGCCTCGACTCGCATATGAATATGAATTTTATCGAGATTCATGGCAGATGATAATTTTCCCTTGATAACTGTAAACTCGTCTATAGCTCGAAGCGAGGTTGTTGCCAGTGCGAGCGGATGGATGGGGGACGGGGGATGGGGGACTGGAGAGAGTCATGTCTGCATTTGGACCACATGCAGAGCGTGTGTGGGTCGAGAGGGCGGGGCGGGGCGTGGTGTGGGGACATAGGGCGGACTAGCTGGTTACATGGTGTTGAGTTTTTTGGCCAACATGCTGTAGGCGGGGCAGGGGCAGGGGCTGGGGCTGGCGCTGGAGTTGGGGTTTGGGTCAACCCTCTGCCGAGCTGGCGCTCATTTCATTCATTTGGCTCGTTCATTTCCTTGTGCATTCATTTGCCTTCATAAAATATAAACAGCGTATTAAAATGTATGAATATCCCCAAAACAGAATGTGCTGCCTCGCACCGCCCCCCGACAACGTCCCCCTTGCAACAGCTAATGTTGATAAGTGAAGTTATGACTTTGCCTTTGGCCCCACTCAGACAGGAGGCGGGCGAGACGAACGAGAGCGGCGCTGTGTGGCATGGTTGTAGTGTGTCTGTCGAATCCTTGCAATAGACCCAGGCTCTTTCCACCGCCCCTCTGCCCCATCCAGCTCTGGCCTCTGCCTCTATTTTTTGGCAGCATTTCATTAAAATTATGCAGCCAGCAAATGTCTGACTTTCTATTAGCATAACAAGCTCAATTTTGATAAATTAAGTGTTTATCCATAGTCGTCGCTCGTCGTCGTCGTTCGCTTTGCACAATTTCAAGTGTTCGCCGCACTAATTTAAAGCACTCCCCGCCCACCGCCCACCGCCCAGCAGCCGCCTCCTGCTCACACTCGCCCATATATATTTTTGACCCATCCCTTGGCTTTAGGTGTTGACAGCTCAAATATGCCCAGGCCCACTCCCCTTCCCCCTCTCTCTCTCTCGCTCAACTGGCAACCGTGCCCAGGGCAGCGTTGACCTTTCGCCAGGAGAGAGCGCTGGCCAAAAAAAAAATAAAGGGAAGAGGGTTTCGTGCTGGCCGCATATGCAAATCAGCTCAGCATTTCCGGCAACTCGAACTGTGTGTGAACCTCCGCTCAAGTGCATGCGGTTTGCGTGCTTTGAAGTTAAAACTCAATTACGCAAAATTCTCACACGTTGGCGCCCGAAACCCCTCCCCCCTCCCCCCAAAAAAACACACAGAGACTGGATTAAGGTTGGGCATTGCGAAATGGGGAGCAGGGAATGGGCGACGCGACCGCATTTGATGTGGGTGCAGTTGGTTCTGCTGGAGCTGTAGCATCAAATTGCAGCCGTTTAGCTATCAAGCTGGCATCAGGAATCGGCCAGCAGGCAGCAGGAATCGGGCAGCAGCTGTCGTTGGCATCGCCATAAAAAACCATTTAGCTAATTGCCTGGCCGCTGACGCTCGGGCTCATGGTCAAAGCACACGCGCGGCCGCACGCGCTCGCCTCTGCCACCACCTGGCAACACCTGACACACACAGCCAACGCCATCCGAAGACCCCGGCCCAGCATTAGCAGCGAAACGCTTTCCATTTCACGGCTGCGAGCAGCAGCATCCGTTTTTTTTTTTTCCTCCCGCATCGAGCATATTTCAGCGATTACCGCAACGGAACGTGAAAAACCAAATGCTTTTTATATGGCTCCCAGTTCCCAGTTCCCAGATTCCAGTGTGCTCAGGTCTTGGCTTGATAGCAGCTGCTTAGCATGCGAATCAAGATTTCAGTGTGGCAAATTGAAATAATGAAGCTGATTTTTTGGCATTCAAGAGATTAGCGAATGAGCTAGGTCCAAATGGTTCATTAAGCGAACTAAAGCAGTTCCAATGAACCAAGATCGTTGGAGTAGCATAATGGACAGAGCATACATACTGTATAGCTAACCAATCTACATGTACTTGGCGAAGGGAATGGGGATTTAAATAATAATTCATTGGAACTAGTTCGCAGTTGAACATTTAGGAAAATTTGCTTAAAGAATGTTATGTAATCACATAGACGGCAAATAATATAAATGATAAATTAAGCAAAGGAACTAATGGCTTTTATGCAAAAAGAACTAGTTCAAATGTAAATAGAGTCCAGTGTACACTAACTGCGCCAGTCGGAACCACTCGGAACCACTCGGAACCAGTCGAACTCCAGCTAATTTAGATGTGGAAATGTATAAATAATAAATTAAGCAAAGGAACTAATGGCTTTTATGCAAAAAGAACTAGTTCCGGGAACTTAAAGCAAATAAATGTGTGTCAAATTTAAATTGAGCTCATTCGCCAGGGTCTACGTCAGTCGTAATCACTCGGAACCAGTCGTACTCCAGCTAATTTAGATGTGGAAATGAATTAGTTAGTTACTTGTAGTGGCTGCATTGTTCAAAAGAACTAGTTCGGCAAACAAATCAATTGCCAACTGAAGCTGCCATTGAAAGTGCTCAAACTACTTAAAGGCAGCTAATGAAGCTCTTCGGCAACTCTGGGATTAGCTGAGCTAACTGCATAATGAGTGGCTCAAGCAGGAGAGGGAGAAGGAGAAGGAGACAAAGCAGAGGAAGCAGCAGCAGGAGCAGCAGCAACACAAAGAAAGAAATCGCAACGCATAACTAAAAAGGCGTGAAAATAATTTGCATAAATTGATGCCCTTTGATCGACTCAATCGCTGCTGAAACTAAGCAGAAGAAGAAGAAGAGGAAGAAGAAGAAGATAAAGCTGAATCAGAAGCAGCAGCAGCACCAGCAGCAGCAGCAGAAGCTGTTGCCTGTTGGCAGGTCCTTTGAATGATGAGCCAAGGAGTTGGCATCTAATCGACGGCTGCCATGGGAACGACGGGCTGGACGGGGGAGGGGGGCGTTGCCAACCGTTTTAGGGATGCGCTGCGTGTGAAGTGTTTACGTAGCAGCTGACACGCCCATGCGACGCCCTCGTGCAGCAGTCAGCCTGAAAAGAGAGAGAGCGAGAGAGGGGGGAAGGGGAGGGGGGCCGCAGCAGGAGGAGGCTAAGGCTGAAGCTGAGGCCATTCTAATTTGTCGCCAACGTCAATGGCTGTTGGCTGCTCTTTGTTTGCAGTTGGGCGGCCAAAGAGTGGCGGCCTGACTGCAACTTTTCAAGTGCTCTGCTCTGCTGGGCAACCTCCACCCAGCGTTCGTCCCGCTGTGTGTGTGTGTGTGTGTGTGTTGTTGGGCTCCACTTGAGCCGCCTAAAATGGCACTTTAGTGCCTTTTGGGGCGTGCAAAAACAAAGGCGCCAAGTGTCGTGTAGCGCATTGAGTGGCAACACTTTGCCACATCCCCCCAAAATATCAGGCCTCTCTCCCCCTCTCTCTCTATATATATGTGCCCCCTGTGTGTGGCCCCTGTCCAGGCCATTTGGCCACGTTAAGCATCTTGAAAATTGTGTCAATTTGTTGAAAATGTCGCTGGAGAATTTTGTGGTGTGATTTTCGTTTATATCACTTTTTTTTCTCTCTTTATTTTGTTGCTCTTCTTTGTACCCTGTAGCCATAAAATGCAGCCCAAGAGCGAGTGCTTAAAGTAAATATTAGATATAATGAAGACGGGGACTCGGCGCTGGGCAGCGGGCCCTGAGCTGGCAGCTAGCAGCAGCTTTACAGGGTATCTCTAGGGCAGTCTGGCTGGCAGCTTGCCTTCGTTTTTATTTTTAGCAGCCTTCATTATTGTCGACAAGTGACAAACTTTGACAATGGGCAGTGGGCGTTGGGTGGGGCCTGGCAATTGCATTGCCTGGGCAGTTCACTAGATCAGCCCGAAAAAGTATGCTATAAAAAAGTAAATATCAATCTAGCTGACACAACTGGCCCGAGTGTGAGTGAGTGTGTGTTTGTGTTTGTCTCTCTGTGTGTGTGTGTGTGTGTGGGCAGCTGAAAATGAGTTTTTCGCTACGCTGGAACCGCAACTTATGCTTTAAAGTGGATGTTACGAGCATGTTGAGTGCCAGAACGCCTGCGGGGTAGGCGTGTTTGTCGACAGACCTGAAACCCGCAGTGGCAGTCGCAGTGCCAGACCCGGCCCGAACCGGAAGCCCTTACACACACACAGAGAGAGAGATTTGCTGACGAAAGGGGCAACTGCGAGAAGGAGTGAATGAATGGAACAGCTGTGGCCATTTCCTTTGCCAAGGCTTTCGCTTGTTTTCTGCTGACCAGCCGCAGCAGCAGCAGCATCCGCAGCAGCAGCCCCTTCACCTGCCTCGGAATTGAGCCGTTGCTGGACGCACATTAACACACATTGTGCGTTGTCCTTGTGGCAGCTCACCAAAAAAAAAATAAAGTAAAAGCCGAATGAAAAAAAATTAAAACAAGCTCTGCAAAAAATATGTGGAAAAAAGAGGAAACTGCTGCACAAATGATCCATGTGTGTGTGTGTGTGTGTGAGGGTGTGTGTAAGGGTTGTGTATGCGAACGAGTGTGTTTGTCCTTTTTACGAAAATCTGATTAAAATATTTGAGTTTGCCTTTTAATGTGATTTTTGAGCATAATAAAAAGCCAAGTTTGAAGCCAAGCCAAAAGCAAAAAGTTCACAAAATACCTTCCAAACCCCACCCCCCCTCCACATCCGCCGCACTGCTGGCAATACAAGTTGTAGTCCGAGTCCGAGTCCGAGTCCGAGTGCACATCCGATTCCTGTCAAGGGGTTGCTTAATGTAACTGCTGCCTCGTTTAGTTTTTCTGCCATTTGTTGTCCTTTTGCGCTGTCCACTGTATCTTCTTTTGATATCCTGCAGTGCACGGCGCCAACTGAGCATATGCGCGCGTTTAAATTGTGAGAACAAGGCACCAACCGAGAGGTGTTTGTTCAGTAAACTGGGATACAGCACTCTCAAATTTAATCTGATTTTGTTGCTATTGGCGAATTGATTAACGAAGAGTACAAACTAATCTGAGCTTAAATGCATCCTGCACTACACGCCTGTCATTAACGAATAGTTTGATTGAAAGTTTGATGCCTCAACTCAAGGTAAGATCTTTGTTAAGCTGCTTTTGCTTACGCCAATTTTAGAGTACATGCTTGTTTCGCTTGCGTAAGCAAAGCAGCTCAGCTGAGCTTAACTCGCTCTTAAGCTGCTATTATGTGCTCTTTCCGCACGCTGGGCTTTGCTCTTGCATTGCTCTAAAAGCATATGCCTGTCTCGCTTGCGCAGAGCAGCACAGATCTTGGCTGGCTGCATGCTAAGCATATATCCATCTCGCTTGCGCAAATGAACGCGAGTTAGCTCCGTTATGCGCTCGCATCGCATTGCTCGCGAAGACTCCGCAGGCCACTGATCGCCGTGTGCGAGTAAGCAGGACGGCAAGTGTGCTAATGGCGTTTGTTGGCGTTGTTTCTATAATGGCTGCCATGAAGCTTTTTCTAATTGGTCCGATTCGTGTCAGCAAGTGCAAATAGTGCGTAGACTTTGTTGAATGCTTTACTAATGGGTAACTATTAGTCCATATGGTGTATACTCAATGTTGCCATTTGTTACTGGCCAGTTGTGGCATTTGCCTGGCCTGGCCGTAAAGGGATGTCCTGGCATTTGAAAGCAAAATAAAATACAAATAATGTGAATGTAATGAGCAAATATCTTTGTGCTAAAGGACCAGAGAAATCGATAGATCGCAGGCCGATCGACCCAGTCCAAGCACTTGGATACCCATGCCAACCACCACGCAAACGACCCCGCGGCACGCCCCTCTGCTCATGTGAACTTAATTAATTAAGGCCCACGGCCAACAGCTGCTGGACCCAAAAACCAAAACCCAAAATCAAAAAAAGCCCCGGCAAAAAATGGAAGATGAGAAATCACTCAAGTGTTCATTAATGCAAATCAGTGTCTCTAGTGGGCTGTGTGTGTACGTGTGCGTGTGTGCCTGTCTGTGTGTGAGCGGAGGTTGGGGTAGAGTGTCTGTTGCTCACACATCTCGCTCTGCTTCTTATTTGTCCATCATAAATTTCTTGGGCTGCGTTTTCTTTCAGCTGCCTTTTGACTTGACGTTTTGTTTGTTAATTTGTGAAAACCCAAAAGAGCGCCGAGGCGGGGGGCGACATAGGTTGGTAGATGAGTAGCCCTGTAGTCGGACGGTTTGGGCGGTGGGGTGGTTGGGCGAGTCGAGGCTCAGACTGTGTGGCCATGTGGCTATAATTTGTTGACGTTTGACTTTGTGCGTCGTCTAATTGTTGGCGACGTGGCAACCAAAAACCCACTGCGGCCCCCGCAAGAGGCGAATGCAATGCCGCACGCAGGCCGTAGAGACTGGGGGTGGCTGACGGTTAGTAGACCGCTGGTCACTTTGATGTGGCGCCGCTGTGGGAAACGCGTAATTTACTTGTTGTTTTTATTTTGCTTCTTCCTAGATTTTCTTTTTATATATATTTACTTTTGTTTTTTTCCACTGACATTTTATATTTATTTTTATAACAAGTTTTGCCCAGGCGACACGCTAATGAACTGATTATGCAGCCGATGGGGCGGGGGCGGGCAACAGAAACTGTTAAACGTAATGTTGGAGTTGGCTTTTAAATGCAAATCTGTTGTAAGCACACACACACAATCACACAGTTACAGTTAGACAGAGAGATTACACTTGCCCTTAAGCATTTACGGAGCGTAAGTAAGTGCCAGAAGTGGAATATTAATTTTCCTTGGACGCATCCTCAGAGAACGCGCAGTCATGCGTGGCCAAAACAGAGCCGCTCGCTGAGAGAGTGTGTGTGTGTGTGGGTGTGTGTGTGTGGGTGTCCAATGCAGGACACTGGACATAAAAGCCTTGGGAATGTTGAATAGTTGAAAATTCGTTAATGGTCACTGCGCTCGACAACAACAACAACAACAACAACAACAAAGGCCAAACAACTTCAATCTACAAATTCGAAATTTCAAGCTAGCTCAGTGCCAGGCACACTGCAAATAATTATGCGTGTGCGTGTGTGTGTGCGTGTGTGCGTGTGGGTGCACACATATGTGCACATATTTTCGGCAAGTTAAAGTTCTTAGAAATCCTTGAGTGCACACAAAAACAAATAAACAACGAAATAGACAAACAAAATGGTCGCCCACGGCTCATGGGGTTAGGCATTGCGAATTGCTGACTGTGTGTGTGTGTGTGTGTGGCGGGGGGTGGGGTGGGGTTATGGTAACTGAGAGTTGGGAGCTGGGGCCGGGCCTTGAGGTTAGGGACAGAGGTCGAGCAAGACCGCTTGGCCGCTCGGCCATGTACTGTGGTTAATTTGTGTGCTTAAAAGCGCTTTACGACTTTGCTGCTGCAGTCGCCGTCGCCGTCGTCGTCGCCGTCGTCGAAGTCGAACTCCAGTTCGAGTTGAAATTGGAGTCGGTCAGCAGCAGCAGCAGCAGCAGCGCTACCTAAATTTATGTGCATTGCAAGTGTCAAACTATTGCTACACATAAGTGCGCACACACACACACACACACACACACGCACACACACGGGGCGAAACTATGCAATGTGTGTGCAACTTGTGCTTAGGAATTTTCAATTTTCTTAAGCTGTATACAAACGAACAGTGGTGCAAAAGTGAAAACTAATGAGCTGAGTTCCCGCTTCTACCCAACGTAATGAGAATCTAAAGCCCTCAACTATTTGCAGCTACGATTGCCTGCTCTCTGCTGCGCTTCAGTCAAGATTTGAGTTTCTTGCGCCACTGTGCAAGGACTTCGCATGTGTGCACCCTGCAGACGACACACGGACGTGCAGCTGGACATCAGCACGGAAGAGACAAAGATAAGCGAGAGCCAAGGCACAAGTGGAGGCTGAGCTGGGCAAGGCGAAGGCGAAGTCTCAGGCAAAGTCTGAGGCAAAGTCTCAGTCGAAGTCTCAGTCGAAGTCGTTGCCGACGTCTGTCGCAGTCGCTGGGAGCTGGGAATGAATGACTTTAAATTGAAATGCGATTACATGACCAGGACACGCATTTAGAGGCGGCTTAGGCCACGCCAAGGACAGGTCAAGCGCCGGCCAAGACATGGGCCCCAGACTCAGCTCCAGACTTGGGCAATTGTTTGAGTTGGCCTCGTGCTCGCCTCGCTGCATCGACGGCATCTCGGCCATAGACTGGGCTCAACAAAACTTAACGCCAGCTGCCTCGTGTCTCGTGGCTGCTCTTAAATTTCATTAGTTTAGTTTTATTGCGCACCAGGCCAAAAGCAAATTTGTCCCTTTTTGCATATGGCCAGGACGCACAGAAGGCGGCGTCCTTAAAGTTTTCACGTTCGTTCGTTCCTTTAAGCGGCAATCGGCAAATGTGCTACAAAAATTAAGCGCAAGAGATAATGAATTGAAACATAAAGCGGAACCAGCAACAGCACGAGAGTATAGGCGTGTATATACCCTGTAAATTTGAATATTTAGCCTTTTGCTTTACAGGATGTGAGTTCACAGTTCGAAAACTTTTCAGCTGTTTGTCTCGGAGCTTCAATTACGGCTCAGGTGTACTAGTAGAATTTTTTAGCTTACTTTAGCTAAGACTTGACTTACTCTAGATAGCTCTAGATATACCTACATACATCCAAGTTCCTTTAAATAAACCTACATACATCCAAGTTCCTCTATATCTAAGTTTTCCGAGAGGTTTATAGTCTACTATACTTAAAAGACGAGATCTTTCTCTTTTAACTCCAATAATCGGTATCTCTAGATATCTTGACTAGCCCCACTTAAGACCTCGCATGTCAAAGTGTCCTGCTTCCAGGTCTTTCAGTATCTGAGTTCTATCCATAAGCATTTATCTATATATCCTACTATAAGCTTTCAATTCAACTCATCTCCAAGCTAACGCCTCTCATTTGCATGCGCTCTAGGGTATTTTGAAAAAAAGATGTCTTCACATAAATCGAGCGCGCTGGGGCGTCATGATTAAGGGGTTCGCTTCTTGTCGCTTCTAATTTTTATTTTTATTTTCATTTTCATTATTTTTGTACATATATTTTTTTTTTTCGCGCTGCTCTCTGGTTGTGTTTGGCTGGTATCCCGCGGATACTTCCGCTTAACGGTTACATTTATAATTACATTTTAATTAGATTCATTCGGCTGTAAAGTGTCCCTTTGTGTGATTTTGCCGCCTGGCTCGCTGGTCCGCTGGTCGCCTGGCTGCTTAATGAACGAATCCTTGAATCCAACGCTCGTCCCGGTCTCAATCTCAATCTTAAGCCGCCTCACCCCAGCCGCGGCATCTTAACGCAACCGCCATGCCCATTTGGCCACAACTTAGGACATCTACAGCGCCTTTTCATTCGATTTCCAATTTACTTATTTCATACACTCTTCCAAGCGAGGGATATCGAATAACTGATGTTGTGTTTGCAACCGATATGACCAATGACAATGACAATGACAATGACAATGACAATGACAATGACAATGACAATGACAATGACAATGACAATGACAATGACAATGACAATGACAATGACAATGACAATGACAATGACAATGACAATGACAATGACAATGACAATGACAATGACAATGACAATGACAATGACAATGACAATGACAATGACAATGACAATGACAATGACAATGACAATGACAATGACAATGACAATGACAATGACAATGACAATGACAATGACAATGACAATGACAATGACAATGACAATGACAATGACAATGACAATGACAATGACAATGACAATCTCAAGCATAACTTCTGAGCAAACCTTTGTTAGGGTATTCACACAGTCTGCATACTTTACTCACCCAGCTCCATCTTTTTTTATCGTCCTTCTATTTAGCTGGTTGCCCTTTTCGTATATTTTTTTTTCTCTTTGGTGCCCTCCGCTGGCAGCTGCATTTTTAATGACTCTGATTTATTAATGGCGGCCCGCTGATTAAAGCCTATCCGCCCCCCGCCAGCTGGGCCCACTCCACGCCCGGGCAGCCCTTAGCCCTATGTGAAAGCAGCTAAAAATCTAAAATTGGACAATGTTTTTGGCAATGTCTTCGACCTGGCAGCAACAACTACAACAACAACAGCAGCAACAATGAACGGCAATTCTTTAGACGCGATCTAAATACGGTTTATGGCCAGCGGATGGGACAGAGGCTGGCTGGAGGCTGGGGATGCTTTGGTTAAATCTCAGGCTGGGTTTGCGCTGGGCGGCCAAACGCGACGACGTGCGACGCCGCTTAACTGTTTAATAACTTTTGGCTGGTTGTTGTCTGCCTTTGGCCAGGCCATGTGAGCGAGACGCCAAGCAGGACGACGACCACGACGACGACGACGACCACGACGACTCATTGTCTCTGGTCTATGGGAACGGCTTGAAGTTCCACGTCGTTGATTTTATTAGTCTCCAGCGAACAATTCGAAAAATTTGTACCGAGAAAAATGCGATTTTTTTTCCCTCGTTTTCTTTCGTTTTATTCGCTGGCGTCGCCTTACCATTGTTATTGCTCATGTTGTTGTTGTTGTTGTTGTTGTTGTAGCCTTTGAGCCCCCAAAAATAGTGGAACAGGAGACGCGACTCGGCGCTTTAGCAACTCGAATCCAATAGCAGTCGATTTTCCTTGGAATTTCTAGGCAGTTGTTGTTGTTGTTGTTGTTGTTGCTGTTTGTCCCGGGCAAAAGGATTGCGAATAACGTATTTGGCCTTGGTGCGAGGCTTGCGGATTGCGGATTCTGGATTTGCGAACTAACGACTGCGCCATGTCAGCTCTTAACTGGGAGTCTGACTCCAACTCCGACTCCAACTCCAACTCGGAGTTGTATTTTTGGGGGCTAGGCTGATGTCTCAGCCACGTTAGCGTCGTCTTCTCGGGGCGCCTTCTAATGGCAACTTGTTAAATTGTAAAATTGGAAAACAAGTTGTTTTCGTTCCTTTTATTAGGTTGCCGCCTCAATGCGCGCGCGCCCACCTCACAGCCGCGCCCACGCATCCAGTGAACAGACATCAATTGCATTACAGCCACCAGCCCATCACATCCATATCCGCATCCCTTTCGCATTCGCATTCGCATTCGCATTCACATCCACATATAAATATCCTCTGCTTCCTGCCATGGGCCATTTAGCTTTAAATTTAAGCCTCGCCACGACAACTAACGGCTTGCAGGCGCGCCCATGGGCGTGCCGGGGCGTGACAGTTGCCCTTAACGCAATCGCGAGTGCTGTGAGTGCAGCTGATGCGCTTTAGCGCGAGCTTGAATAAACAACGCGATATGCTAATGTGGAAAAGCCTTTTCCCTATTGCAGTTGCAGTTCGAATGCAATTTAAAAAGTTCTTGATTCCGACAGCTATGAGAGAACGGGAGAAGAAGGCGCAACACAGGGCGAGAGGGAGAAACCGGGAGGAGAACGAAGCAAAGAGGGGAGGAGAGAGAGGACAGGGACAGAGACAGAGGACAGAGACAGAGGACAGAGGACAGAGGACAGAGGACAGAGGACAGAGGACAGAGGACAGAGGACAGAGGACAGAGGACAGAGGACAGAGGACAGAGACAGAGGACAGAGGACAGAGGACAGAGGACAGAGGACAGAGGACAGAGGACAGAGAACATAGGACAGAGGACAGAGTACATAGGACAAGGACATAGGACAGAGGACGAGTACAGAGTACAGAATTACATATTACATATTACATATTACATATTACATATTACATATTACATATTACATATTACATATTACATATTACATATTACATATTACATATGTATTCTCCATATACTCTATAATTTGCTTCTACTTTTCTACTTCACACACTTTCTCCACTTCGTAGTTTCACTATCTCGCTTGCCCTGGCATCAAATCCAATTTTGTTGATCCTAACTTTGGCATTATCCACGCCCGAACCTATTCCCAGACTTTGGCACAGTTTCGGCGCCAACTCCAGTTGTGTTTAGTTTTAGGCTAGCGACGACTCTTAAAGCCTCGCTCGTTGCTCGGGCGACTTCGGGCTGTCGCCAGCGCGAGCAACTTCAAAAGGCGCCAAGTTGTGCTTTTTAATTTCTTTAGCCGATAATGATGATGTTAACGATGATGATAATGCGAGTGATAATGTTGTTGTTGTTTGGCTGTGTGTCAAATAGGTCGCTGGCGCTGCTCATTTAGCTCATCGTCGCCGTGCCGAGTCCTTGGCGCCGTGTTTGATTTCAAAGTATCGCTGAAGTCCCTTTCAAGTGCACAGGACACTGCCAGCCCCAGCCCCAGCCCCAGCTCCAGCCCCAGCCCCAGCCACCTGTCAACCCATTTGCTGCGCTGACTTTTGGTTCTTTTGGCTTTAAACGGATTTTGGCTAAAGGAATTTGCTGAGTTGCTGGTGTCATAAAGCGTCATCGTTGCTGCTGCTGCTTGCCCCTCCCTCTCCCTCTCTCCCTCTCTCTGTTAGTTAGTCGGCATTGCAGCTAGCCCAGCTTGTGGGCTGCGGCGCCGTAATTAGCTGCCACTTGAAGGCAGAGCAAACAAACGAAATAAGCAAACAAAAGTGTAAAGTGCAAGACACTGAAAATGCGTGCAGAGCGGGGCCAGGATAAAGGGAATCGTTGAGTGGGACAGGCCAAACTTGAATGGGGGATGGGAGCTGGTGTAGGCTGAGGGCAGCAGGAAGATAGCCAGGGAGAGGGGAAGGTGCAGGGGCAGCTGCTGCGTGCAACGAACTTTTTGTCTTCGCTTTCATTAATTTGGGATAAATGAAAACCACAGCCGCATGCGTGTCTGCCCGAATGTATGTGTGTGCGTGTGTGTGTGTGTGAAAAGGTTTTTGGCAGCAGCTACCCTAGTCCTAGTGCTAGTCCCTGCCCCACACATCGCATTGATTAAGTCTCAATAATAAAACAAACGAAACGAAATGAAAGCCCCAAAGCAAAGCCCAACCAAAAAAAAAAGAAAAAAAATTCCAATTTGGAGCATTTTAACAGCAACTCGAATAGCTCTGGGCTTACCTGCTCATGCCCATGTGTGTGTGTGTGCGTGTGTGAGTGGCTTTAAGCTACTGTTTAATGGCAGCTGCTGTGCGGCCATAAACAGCAACAGCTCGAGCTGAATCAACTCTCTCTGGGCCCAGCCTAAACTGCATGGAAAATCGGCCTCATACGAAAATCCTTTCCACGTCTAAATGCCTATTAAATCAACATTTAACATGAGAAGAGATTTTTGTGTTTATATCCAATTAAATTTGTATGTATATAATATTAAATAACAATTTAATTTTGTTGCTAATATCGGGTAGAGGCTGCACTTGACTCAGATTGCTTTGCCTCAAGCGCTTTCCACTCTCATGAATAATGATAATAATAATAATAATTAAATTTAATCATATCACATATCAGATATACATATATCTATAGAGCAGTTCTACATTGATCCATTTGCAGGACTTCTTGACTCCCGAGATAAATCTGTATCGAATACTACTTGTTCTGCGATCATTTTGCCACGCCCCTTAGGCGTGATTATATAACGAATTTTGATGAAGCTATAGAGAGATTGAACAGCTACATACATGGACAAATTTGATGAGTCTAGCTATGAAGGGTATACTAAGGATTAGACGAGGCTCTAAGCAGCATTAGTAAAATAAGCAATGCAGTTTTAGCCTCACATAGAACCAATATACTCTCATTAAACTATATGCGAACGAGCATGAAAAACGTTTTAAAATATGCTTGAAATTGATTTAAGACAAAAGTCTTAATAGCTGAGACTCGCTGATGTGAGTGTGTGTGTGTGTATGAGTGTGTGTGTGGCTGGGTTAAAGCTCGAGTTTATGAGTTACTTGGGGTTGACTTTGTACAGCTTAACTTTCAAGAACCTGATGCCACATATGTATATAATAACCAAAGATATATAGCTCTATATATACAGACAGAGTGAGTGGGAGAGAGAGAGAGAGAGAGAGAGAGGGGTAGCTGAGAATTGGTATTGTGTGAGCGCACATCACTTGAAAATTCGATTAAATGCTGCAATTTAATGCCTGTGCCATAGACCACACACAAACACACACACACAGAGAGAGAGATAAGAACTCTGTAAGGTTTGGGTAGGTGGGGCGTGGCTGTGGGCTGGCAAAGTGAACGCATAATTAAATTACGCAGCGAGCAGCAGCAGCAGCAGCAGCAGCAACGAAAGAGTTAGACAAATAAGCTCAGGTATTAACCTCTGGCACGCTAACACTCACCTAGACACACACACACGCATACACAGAGATATAGAGTGTGTGCAGACAAGAGCCCAAGGAGCAGCTAGTGGAGCCTCCATTGTGCGCCACAGCGTTCATTAATTCGATTTCCATAACAATTTATTCATAAGACAATGTCTGGCACCGTTATTTTATCTCTGGCGATGTGCGGTAACGGTAACGCCACTTAGCTACCCAAAAAACAACCCCGACCACCTTAAGCCAGACCCACACCACCACCACCGCCGCCGCCACCAGCACCACACAGACAGCCCGCCGCTGCAGCAGCTTGTCTGCAATCCTTTTGCGCCAAGGCGAATGTCGAGGGAAACGCCATAAAATATTTTTATGTGCGAACACTCTATAAATGCGTTGAGGAGCTGCCACAGGATATGCTGCTGCTCCTGCTGCTGCTGCTGCTCCTGCTCCTGCTCCTGCTGCTCCTGCTGCTGCTGCTGCTCCTGCTGCTGCTCCTCCTGCTCCTGCTGCTGCTCCTGCTGCTGCTGCTCTTGTGGTTACTGCTACTACTGCTGCTGTAGTGGCTGTGGCAGTAGCAGTGGCAGTGGGAGTGGCAAGTGGTGCAAAAATTATCTTCAACACCTTCGAACTTTAAAATTAAATGAGGATTAGCGCCGACAACGCACAGAGCGCACCCAGAGTCTCACAGGTGTCTCTTATGCGTGCGTCTCTGTGTATGTGTGTGTGTGTGTGTGTGTGTGTGTATAGGTGTGTCGCTGCTTTTCATTAAGGCACTTGGGGGATCTTTGCTGTCTGCCTCAGACCCTCAGCTTGGCCTTACTTTAGTTTTATGCCGCTCATTTGCATTTTTTGTTGGGCAGAGCTGATTTATAGACACAGACACACACAGAGAGAGAGAGGGAGAGAGAGAGGGAGAGAGAGGGAGAGAGGGAGAGAGACGCAGGCACTACTGCACTCTGCTGTCTGTGCAGTTTCTTAAAGCGCACTTTTTGAGGCTTCGCATCGCTTGGCAACGCACTCAACTCAGCAAAAATATAAAGCAGCAAAAAAAAACTCGGCAATAACCAACTAGAAGATACCCTAACTTGTTTTCAATACATTCATTCATTAACTTAGCTCAATGCACAATGCATGGCAAACAAAAACAACTTTATCCAACAAGATGCGAGCCAGAGTCGCTTCATCCCACTCTGCCGTTGCCACTATTGATGTGCAAGTGTCGAGTGCTAGACAGAGACAACAGCTGACGACTATTCAAATGCAGTGCAATAGCAATGGCGATTCTATTTATAGCATGCCAATAAGCATGCAGGCAGCCGAATGTGTAATAGCATGCCAATGGGCAAGCCTGCATTTGACTGTGCGTGTGTGTGTGTGTGTGTGTGTGTGTGTGTGTGTGTGTGTGCATGTATAGAGAGCGCTTGGCGCTAATTGGTAGAAGATTTTGTCATTTGAGTGACGAATTAGGTAACTCTTACTCTTGCTCAACTAAGTGTAGCTCGATACAATTCACAGTTAGAGTTATGGCTATTATAAAAAAACATTTAAAGTGCATTTACTGTAAGTGTAAAATCGTATGGCTTATGAATTGATATTAAATAATAATGATATATTTACTGTAAGTGTAAAATCGTATGACTCATGAATTGATATTAAATAAGAAGCGATGTACATATTTATATACAGACAGATCGACGACGATGTCTTGAGTCATAGTTCCGCTCTACGAAATACATATATTACTTCCTGTTCGCCCGCTCCCGCTTCAGTCTGTTACACACCTGACTCCAAGCACATTATAGCCTGCTCACCCACTTTCAAGGGTATAAAAATAGCTAAAGAAAAGTGGAAAAACCTGCCAAAAATAATAAGAAACAGGTAGCAAACAAAAAGGCCAAAAGGCAATTACGTTCTCGTTGTTGTTCTTGTTGTTGGCCATATCAGTGCTGCCACGCCCACAGCAAATTAGTTGTATGCAATGCAAGTGCCTGGCACCGCATCAGCCACGCCTAGCCGCCTGCACGCCCTCCCCCCTGAAATCTTTTTCCGTCGCACTTTATTGCGCCTGTCGATTGCAACATTTCCCATTTGATTTCGTTTTTTTTTTTTTTTTTTTTTTTTTTTTTTGCTTATGAATACTCGATCGAAGATTGAAGTAGGGCATATTAGCTTGACAGTATTGGATTGTCTTAAGCGGAATGCGTAGAAGTCGACGCGATTCGTGGCTTGTATACCCGCTCGAGCTGAATAATTCGGGAGCGATGGGCTATTAAAGAAAAGATAATTGCAATCTTCTCCTTAGAGCGGGTTTCCTCTTAGCTAACTCTGGACGAGCATGGAGCAATCAGCTAGACTCAGTTTTTATGATGATTTCATTTTTGCATGTCGTGCTTACAGATTGAGCAGGAGGCGAAACACTTTGCCAAATTGGCCAAGAAATGCCGACGAGTCAATAATATAACAACAGCAACAACTGAAGCAACTGAAGCAAGTGAAGCAAGTGAAGCAAGTGAAGCTACCCAGACGACGACGCCCTTTGCCCTTTTTTTTGTTCGCTACGCTTTTGGTATTTTCTTCTTTTTGATTGAGGCCCGCCTCTGCTTTAGTTTAGCTGCATTTGCAGTTGTGGGCCAGGGACATGTGGCCTCGGGCACCAATTTGATTTGTTTGCCTTGGCAAGACTCGAGCCGGGCCGGGCCGAGCAGAGCTGCAGCTGCAGCCGCTTCAAATTAAATTAAATGAAAATCAACGAAAGCCAAACGATAAATGAAAACAAATCTAACGAAATAATGTTACGATTTGGCTGTCACAGACATTGTCAACATTGAGCTATGAACTCGTTTAATCAGAGAGAGGGCAAAGTGAGAGTGAGAGAGGGAGAGAGTGAGTGAGAGGGGCAGATAATGTATTTTGCTATCTAGTAATTATCACTCGCTCTGAGCTACTCTTGCTACTCGTTCGTTTTGTATACCCTGCTAGAGTCTTTGTAGGCGAAGCATTAGATGAAATACTCTTACTACCCCTTCTCAGTTTCTCAATATTTTCCAACAATGATATTACTCATCGTTTACTCGCTCGCTCATTGTTAACTCGCTAAGCACCGTTTAAATCCTCATATTTACATACTGAATATTCAGTTAACAGAGCATTTCTAACTCTCTACTGCTCACTAGTTTCATCTTACTCGCTACTCTCTACTTATAATCTCTACACTCTACTCACTAGTCCTTCCACTCGTTACTCCCTACTCTTGCTTCTCTAGTCTTCCCACTCGTTATTCTTACTCTCTGCTCTCTACACTCTACCCTCTATTCTCCCTACTCGTTGCTCTCTACACTCTTTTTTCTAGTCTTCCCACTCTCTACTCCCTAGTCTCTTTTCTCTAATCTCCCCATTCGCTGCTCTCTACTCTCATTTTTCTAGTCTCCCAATTCCTTACTCGTTACTCTCTACATTCTACACGCTACCCTTTAGTCTCCCTACTCGCTACTCTCTTTTCTCTAGTCTCCCTACACGATACTCTCTACTCTCTTTTTTTAGTCTCCCCACTCTCTACTCCCTACTCTCATTCTATATTCTCCCTACTCCTCACTCGCTACTCTCCACACTCTACCCTCTAGTCTACCTACTCGCTGCTCTCGACCATATTTTCTCTAGTCTCCCTTTTCCCTACTCGCTACTCTCTTTTCTCTAGTCTCCTCACTCGCTACTCTCCACACTCTACCCTCTAGTCTCCCCACTCGCACCTCTCGCTACTCTTACTCGTTATTCATAACTCGCCCATCTGCTCTCATCTGCTGCCCCTCCGATAGCTCCTCTCACACGCCATTCATTCGCTATACCATTGCACTTTTCGTTGTTCGCACCACCCCCCCTTCCCCATTCAAAGCAGTTTGACACCCCCTTTCAATTCGCTTTACATCAGCAAACACCGCATATCTCGCAGCTGACGTAGAGTTGACATCCTGCAGTATGTCACTCGCTGCCCTTCACTCGGCTCACTCGTTCATTGTTCGAATTTCATGGCTGTGTAGCATGGGTAAATAAAATTACATACATCGTACATCGTCTCGTTAACTGGATCTGGATCTGGATCTGGGTCTGGGTCTGGGTCTGGGTCCATTTCACGGCGGCGCCACCAACAGCAGCCGTAACAGAAACAGAAACAGAAACAGAAACAGAAACAGTGGCCAACGCGACATCCGTTTCCTGTTCCTGGGTATGGCTGGCTGGCTATATGGCTGGCGAGCCTTTGCGCTTTTTGAAGCCTTTTCACAGCATTGAACAAAAGAAATGCTGACAATGTCTGCCTGTCCAGGTTTGTGTTCCGCTATTTTTCTTTCATTCTATTTTCATTTCTTTTTTTTCAGCTCTTTTGTGCGAGTCCAGCAGCGCTTTTATGTGCCCCATTGGCCAGCCAGACACACACACACACACACACACACACTGGCACACACTCCCACACACGCACAACAAGTATTACAAATTTCAATAAGCGACATGTGTGGTGCTTGTGGTGCTGCTGCTGCTGCTGCTCTTCTTAAAGTAATCCAACAGCTGTAAATGTAAATTGAATTTATTTATTTTCGGTTTCTTATTAAAATAGATTATACCCCAAAGCTCAAGCTGCACTCGTTGCTATTAGAGCTGATTCAGAGTCACTGACAGCTTGGCTATGGACATTGCGAGTAATATCTGTATGTATGTTGATATACTTAACCGTTCCATAACTCTCATCTCCATTCCAAGTAACTACTATAGATACACCTAACCATTCCTTAACTCTCGTCTCCATTCCAAGATATACCTCACAGTTCCTTAACTCTTTTCTCCATTCCAAGTAACATCTGTAGATATACCTCACAGTTCCTTAACTCTTTTCTCCATTCCAAGATATACCTAACCGTTCCTTAGCTCTCGTCTCCATTCCAAGATATACCTCACAGTTCCTTAGCTCTCGTCTCCATTCCAAGTAACATCTGTAGATATACCTCACAATTCCATAATTCTTTTCTCCATTCCAAGTAAGAAAAGAAGATATACTTAACTGTTCCTTAACTCTCACCTCCATTCCAAGTAATATCTTTAGATATACCTAACCGCTCTTCAGCTCTCGCTCTGTAAGCAGCTGTTGCTCCTATACACAGTTGGGTTAAATGGAAAATCGTGATAAATCGAAAAAAAATTCTATTCCCTTGAAAAAAAATTCGTTCTCGATAATTCTCGATCGTTTGAATTTCTGTATAAATCGAAAAAAAAGTTGTTTCCCTTGCCATTCGGAGCTATCGAGACTTGACTGTATCTTTTTTAAGAGCTAGCCTCTTGTCTCTTATTGTGTGGGTCTATATTTCATTCTAGCTAATCCTTATCTCATTTTGCCGGCACTACTTTTATTTTTTTCTTGCTCGTAGTATTCTAACTGCAACATTAGACTTCCTATAACTCTCTTTGGTTTACCAGACTCATTTTGGAACTAGACTCTTTATCCCTCACCCAATTTGTTACACGTTTCTTTTTATATCTACTTATTATTTATTTACTTTTAATTATTATTTATTATTATTAATTATTATTATCTACTTTTAATTTAATTTTCGAGCATTTTCTTATAGTAACTTATTGCATATCTATTCACCCTCAATATCACATGATATTCACTCTTGCCCACTCGTCACTTTTTACTCGTTATTTATCAACGAGTTCCTTGATAGCTCACTCGTTACTCTTTGCTTTGATCAGTTCGAGCTTTCAATTATTTTTCCTCTACTTTTCCCTCTACTCGTTACTTTTTTACTCGCTTCATCTGCAGCTGTGACTGTGACTGTAACTGTGACTGCGAATCTATGTGCATTAAATTTACCTTCACGTGCATTAATATTTATTTACACTGAGCTGCGCTTATTGTGTGAACACTCACAGTGACTTTCAGAACTTTTCACATTGCTCTCGCTCCCTCTCTCGCTCGCTCTCTATATCTTCATCTTGGTTTTTTGTTTGCTTTTCGAAATGTTTAATTTATATTTCGTCGACTGCTTCTTCTTCGGTGAGCACGAAATTTTAATGCACTCTCGGCACACAGCACGAGTCGCGCGCAGATCCTGCTGCTTGCCCAGCGGGACAGCATTACCCAGCCGAAAAATGGAGGAGAAGAAGCAGAAGCAGAAGCAGAAGCAGAAGCAGAAGAAGCAGCAGCGAGGCTAAATGGGAAAAACAAAAACGTATTTACCTCAAATTAAACATTATTATGCGAAGGCCAACAGCTCGAGGACAGGGCAGCAGCTAGTCCAGAGATTTTCTCTGGCAGGGGGCGGACGCATTGCCATTGTGGCGTCTGCGAGCTGTTTGCCTGCTCGCTGGTCATTTGAGGGCAGCCGCAGGTGGCGACCACACACTTACACACACACACACACATACACGTTGACCGCAGTAAATCACGCCGTTAAATGGCGGCGACTCCTGCCCACTCCTGCCCACTCCTGCCCACTCCTGCATGGCCCGTGTTGCTGCTCCACTGACTCTGGCAACGACATATGTGCGAAACGCGCGCGCGCTCGCTCGCTTCAAGCACGTCCTGGTCACTGGCCACTGGCCACTGGCCACTGGGTCCTGGGTCCTGGGTCCTTGGGTTCCTGCATTTGTCGAGGCACTTCCCGTTGGCTGGTCAGCGACGCGGACGCGAGTGTGGACGCAAATGTGTGCTTTGGGCGGGTCATTCGCAGCCTTAATGACATGGCCACACACTCGCACACTCGCACACTCACATGACACCCTCATGCCCCCGCCCCGCACTCAGCGCCCCACTCATTCATGAGAGTTTATTTTGTAATTAACGCCTGACGCCTGTTGCGCCTCTGCACCTAAGGAGTCGGGGCTGGAGTTGAGCTCATTCTTTCTGTTGTTAATGACGTTGACAGGCATTAGTAAGCGTGTGTGGGTGTATGTGTGTGTATGGAGCGACACACACTGGGCTAGAGATGGGTGCAAGCTCATGGCAGCTGTGAATTTATGCGGGCAGGAAGCAGCTCAGCGCGAAGCAAACGAAAAAAATTGTGGTTAAAAGTGAACAAAGCCAAGTCGAGTGAATGGCGAGATGAAAGAGAATAGCGAGGCCCGGAAGTCTAGTCTGAAAACTGGAAGCTCTAGCTAAGCTGACCAGAGAGCAGCGAACAGCAAAGCCAAGGAACATAAGAGTAGAGCATAAAGATCAAGGCAAGACATGAATATAAATGGAGAAAGCAATGGGGAGAAGATCCTTGAAATCACAGAGAGACATAGACAAAGAGAGCGAAAGTGAGAGGGAGAAAGAGAGAGAGAGAGAGAGAGAGAGAAGAGAAGAGAAGAGAATTTGGTAAGTTATGGGAGAAGTCAAAGGCAGAGAATGTTAGGCTAGACCAAAAATGAGCTTAGCTAGGTGCTAAGCAAAATTAAATGTAGATAAGTAGGCGTAACTCTAAATTTAAGAGAGTTCAGAAAATGACAATCGATTATCGATTATAGAAAACAAAAGCGAGAAACTTTCAGGCAATATTTTTTGGAGAAGCTTGGAAAAAACAACAATAAATTAAATCGGTATAAATTGTAGAGCGAATCTTTAAGCTACGACTTCTGCAGAGATTCTTAACAGAGAAGCGCGATAAGAACCTGAGAGTGAAGTGAGAAGCGATGCAAGAAGCAGCGGCCAATAGAAGCAGGTAAAGCAGAAAAGATAAGCTCAGCAAAGAGAAATTAAGTTTCGAGTCAAGGGAGAAGCGCAAAGAGAAGTTCTTTGCTAAATCAAAGTTAAGCGAGAAGCGAGAGGAAGAAAGCGTATGCAGACCTAAAGGGAACAAGCGCTGAAAAAAGTACAAAGCGAGGTCTATTGAAAGAGCAGTGAGAAGCGCATAGAGAAGCTTGCCGATCAGGTAAGTTGCTGGCAATCTAAGCACACTCCATTGTCTCTCGCTGCACCTGAGGGCATCTCCATATACCCATCTTCACCCGGTAGGGGAGCACTTCCAGTTTTTATTTTAGTAGTACGTCCAGTCTGGCTCACGGCCCACGCTTATGCTAAAACTAGAATAGGCGTGGGCCCTGCAAGCGCTGTAGTTGCCCCCATGCATACAAAAGGCCCACGCCGCACGCCCACTCCTGCTGCTCCGCCTCCGCCTGCTCCGCCTCCACCTGCTCCATGTCCTTGTGGCAATTTGTGTAGCTCGTTATTGTCGCTGCTTTGCGAGTTAATTTGCGGCATATGAACTGTGCGCATGAAATGAATTGAATGGAGCGTTGAGTATGCCTCGCTCTCTCTCTCTCTGTGTGTGTGTGTGTGTGTGTGTGTGTGTGTGTGTGTGCGTGTAGTGTGAGAGGTGTGAAATGTGTGGTTGTATAGGTGTGCATAAGTATGTGTGTGTGTGTGCAGAGGCAGCGTATCAGCTGCTGTTGTTGTTGTTGCTGTTGTTGTTGTTGTTGTTGTTGTTGTTGCTGTTGTTGCTGTTGTTGCTGTCTGCAATGCCGCCTTCGCCGCCAACAGGTGTAAATGTGAATTAATTAACCGCAAACACTATAAACAACGCCTCAACAGAGTTAAGTGAGTGTGTGTGTGTGTCTCAGTGTGTGTGTGTGTGTGTGTGTGTGCATGTCTACAAATTGGCTTGACGTTTTGCTAAATTGAAATGAAATTCATTATGCGACTGGCTTTTGTAGGCAGCTCGCGTCCGCTAGACAAATTCTTAAATTGCCAGCAACAACAACAACAGCAACAGCAGCAACAGCAACATCTACAACAACAACAACAACAATATGTCTCAAAAAGTTGAATGGCAACAAACAGCAAAAGAAATCAAGTGGATATTATGAGGGCACAATTCAATTGTGAATGAGCGGAGGCGCATAGCGGTGTGCTGGGGTAGGGGCGTGGCAGCATGCCAGAAAAGTTGTTGCTGCTTGGCTCGCCTCGATTTCAAGTCAATTCAAATCAAATCATTTGGAAGCAAATCATTTGATATGTTGCGGCAATTGACAAACTCCAGATGCGATACGCTGCGCCATGTGGGCGCAGATACGTGGAGGCGTGCCACCTGCACACACACACACACACACACACACATATTTACAATTGCTCAATTCAATTTCCGTTCGAGTGCGTTTCGCCGGCAAACTGAAGCGCGCGCTGACGATGATGGCCCGAGCCATCAAATTGGCAAAACGGTAAATGGCGAAAAGGGCAACGGCAATTGGCAATTGGCAACCGGCAACTGGCAAAGCGGCGGCTAAAGCGGCCCAAACGTCGTCGCACAGGTGAGTGGCTTTAATGTGCTCGTTACGGCGCACGGCGGATGTGGATTACGCTTCCACGCTTCCACGCTCGCGACTCGATTTCTATTCCGGGCTAGAGGATAGAGCCAGAGGCCGCAGCCAGAGGCGGGGGCATGGGGCATGGGGCATGGGCAAGGGCGGCCCAGTAACTCTGTCACAGTTCACGCTAAATGCTGCTGCTGCTGCTGCTCCTCAATCGCCTGCCACTTGATTTGCTACTTATTGAAATCAAATAGGCATTGAAATTGCCTGCCCCATGCCACAGCGCATCTCTCTTGGAATACTCTATAGGAGCCAAGGGTCTAAGCGACTCGATGGGGGAACTATATATGTATAGAAATGTGCATATGTATAGAGATGTATCAACTGTTCAGAATATCTCGAGATGATGCAACTATTTGAGACAGAGAAAGAGAGAGAGAGAGACAGATAGAGAAAATGTGAGAGATTTAGTGAGAGAGAGAGCGAGAGAGATAAAGATAAAGAGAGAGAGAGAGAGAGAGAGAAATATATGGAGAGATAGAAAGAGAGAGAGAGACAATGGCAAAGAGTATAAGAACGAGAGAAAATAAGAAGAGAGAGAAAGATGGCCAGAGAAGCAACGAAAGAAAGACATATTAGAAGAGAAAGAAAAAGAGCGAGAAACAGAGAGAGCGAGAGAAAGAAAGAGAGAGAAAGATAGAAAAATAAAGAGAGAGGGACGAAGAAGCTGAATGAGAACGTGACAAGGAGACTGATATAGAAAATAAAGACAGGGAGTAAATAATGAATAAGTAAAAACTAAATAGTGAAAGAGAGATGAGATGATAAAAGATGGGTAATGATATAGATATATAAACACAGAGAGCTACAGAGTTAGTAGAAATAGAATGAGTGGTAAGCTACAGAGAATAACAGACAGATGTAGAGATATACAGCAAGAAAGATGAAGAGAGATGAAAGAGAGAGAGAGAGAGGAAGATGAAACTAGCTGAAGCTCTACAAACAGAGCTCCCTATCAATAAGAGAGGTAGAGAGAATAACAGATGGGAAGATGAAAGACGAGAGATATCAAGCAGTTATCCCATTGCTCAGACGTCGGCTCAGATCGCTGGCTCAGATCGCTCAATCGTATCGAGCGATGCTTTCCCGCTAACAGGAGCTGGTTTCAGGGCATTTGCTGGTCGTCTTGGGATTGGCATTGGGTGTGCATTCGCTATTTGGCTGTTTTATTGTCGTCCCCGCAACGCTCTGTTATTTTTATTATTGGATAACATTGCCCGATTACGCGCACTTGAATCGATTTATTGTTATTGAGGAGTCGAGCGCGCAAGGAATACATTTTCTAGCCATAATTACAAGTGCTACGCATTTGTCTTAATGGGCGGCGCGGCGGGGGCGGGCACGGGCACGATGAGCAGGTGAAATGGCTGGCGAGAGAGGGGGCGGGAGATTGGGTGGCGGCATTTCACTTAGCCGAGCCGCAGTCGTTGCCAATTCCCAATTATTTGACTTTGGCCCGGTTGCCATTGCCAGGCGAATGATTCGGATTTTGCTTAGCCGGATTTTTGGCTATAATAATTTTGCTGTAGTTCGAGCCGGGGATGGGGGCTGTTGGGTGGACTTTGGGGCTGGGGCAAGTTTTGGGCTCTTTCGTTTCGTTTATTATTTAATTATTTGCTCATGGCAATTCCTGGCGGATGCTGCTTCTGTTTGCTTTAATTTCATTTGGTTGCCGCTGCCAACCGCAGCAGCCCCAGCAGCCGCCCCCGCGTGCTACGCCCCCCCCCCCCCCCCCCCCCACAATGCCAATGCGGCAATCACATTTCAGTTCATCATTAGCGCCGACATTGACAGCGACGTAAATGCGGCCAGAGCCGGAGAGTTCTCATCATAGTTTCGCAATTATGAGGCTAAGGGTTGGACTGGGCGGGGCGGGGCGGAGCGGGGCTGGGTCGGTCTCTCGTCTCAATCAATCATAATTAGCGTGAATTGCAATTACTGCTGCATAGTTTTTCCGACTACGCGAAGAAATTGCAACTGACGTGTGACCTAATCAGGTTACTCAGCCCAGCATAATGACAGCAGCTCTGCCCCATAGAGACACCTGACGAGGCCTACTGCGAGAAATCACCCAAGACTCCAAGGTTTTATACTATATAGGCCAAAAGTCTGCAAGACTTTAATGAGTTCTTATTCCCCCTTCTGTAACTCTTTGCTATTAGCTATCAATTTCCATTTCCATCCTTCTCATAGTCCAAGTCTTACTCTGCTCTGAAAAGTATGCTAGGATTTCAGTCAACCCAGAGAGCAATTGCATTCCCTTGACTTCAGCTTAATGAATTTTAAACTTTCCTTAGTATGTCTCATATCTCCCACTAATATACTTCAGAATCGAGTTTGTCTGTCGAGTTTGGGAATTACCAAAATATCTCTTGAAGCTATATCTCTTGTCTAAATCCCATTACTCTGCTATTCCATACATCAAAGTCATTAAACCTAAGATCTCGTTTCTCTCTCAGTTATCGGAATTCATTTCTCAGTCTTCCATCCGTCTTTTGACATTTTTTATATTATATTATATCTGTATTTTCCCCTCAATTCCTTCTTCAAATGATATACACAAAAATATATATTATATCTCTATAGAAAATGTGACCCCTATATTTTTTTCCTCCTCTCAAGTTTTTCCTTGAACTCTTTCATACTTTTCATTTATCATACTTGATGTCGTTGTTTACTTTCTCTATGTACCTCTATCTCTCATAGGATGTTATTGTAATCTCCATTATCGCATAGAAAAAACATAACTTCCGTTAAAATAAAAAAACTCTTTTATCTCAGAGGACTTCTGTATCGTATTTCTTCCATAAGATTTCTATCTACCAACATTTTCTCTTATGCGATGAGATATCTCTATCAAGAACCGTCGTGGTCTCTGTCTCTCTCTCTCCCTCTTTCTCTCTGCCTTTCTCCCCTCCGATATTCCACATGCTATTTCCATCTATCAATGGCCAATCCTTCATCCCAAATATTCACATTTCTAAGAAAAATAGTTAAAGTCTAAGCGAACTTTAATATACTCAAGACCCGTTCTTCTCCATCGGTCTTCCTCCATCTCTCTCCCATCGCTCGGCAGTCGGATCACAGTTAGGGAGCTGGTATCACAGGACGTGGTCCTGTTAAGGACTCGCCGCACTGATACCGATAATACTTGGTATGCAAATTTGATTTGTTGCGCCCATCCAGCGTCCGGTACGTGAGAGCGTCCAATGCTCCCGAGGAGCTGCTGGTCCCAAAAAAAAAAAAGTACGGGCCAAATAAAAGTGCGAAAAGTGGAGAGTGCGCGACTAGAAGATACCCAGTGGAGTGTATAGATGTACGAATAGGGTGATGCATAGACAGACGAACTGTAGGGCAGACATAGGTGGATTAACTCGGCTCAATGTTTCCTTCAGGCAATCACTTTTTATGCTACCCTCCCCCCTCTTTGTTGTTTTCCTTCCCTCTCTTGCCTCTGCCAAAAAACTGCAGCCGAAGCTGGCATACCCCACTTGACCATTTGCTGGGTATAATAAAAGGGCCAAAGACTAAAGACTAAGAACTCAGCGTGGGTGGCTTGTGCACTTTGTAACTGGTTGTGTAAACACTCCAAAGAAAGCAGCCGAAGCCGCGCTCAGGTCCGTTACACTAAGAATAGCCAAAAAAAAAAATGGAAAAACAAAAAAAAAATAGGAAAAGAAAAGGCCAAAGCCGAAAGGGTCAGAACTGTCAGTCAGAGGCAACAGCAGCAGCAGCAGGAGTGGCAGGAGCAGCAGCTGAGTGAGGGAGCAAAGTCGAATCACATGATGCCTTGGCATTCAACTTGTCGTGGTAATTGCGTAGCATTTCCATAGATTAAGGGATTTACTCAACTGCTTTCACTTGGCGTCACCGATACCAAACAGCGATACAAAAAGACAACGGAAAAATGCGAGAGAAGAGCCCAAAGGGAATATTAGATACCCTAGTGAAGATGTACGATATATAAGGCATTGCTCTATAGAAGTTTTCTGGGAATAACTCTGAGATTTCCGAGAGAATATTCGACTTTGGTGTGATTGAAGAAGGATCCCCAGAAAGAAATACAATTTATGTGAAGTAGTTCCGCTATATGCAAGATGAGATGAGAACAGTAGATGGAGTCTTTAGTCTCTGAGTGCCAATAGATCATGATATTAGATAGATTATATCTACTCTTAGTATATATTCCGATATCTTCCATGATTTCACACTTCATCACAGTTTATTCAAATAGCAAACCAGAGCAAAGAAACATTTCACGCACCAAAGCGGAGCAGAGAAAGTAGCAGAAGAAAAAAGAAAGCTAGAGAGAGAGAGAGAGAGAGAGAGAGAGGGAGAGAGAGAGCGGAAAGAAAATGGTAAAAGTGTAGTAAAACGCTTGTGTTAAATACTTTTATTGAGATGGTAAGCCTTTTTATTAGCTCAGACCTAAATAAACAAGCCGAGCGGGTCGGACATGGAGCTAAGGCCCCAGCCTAAATTGAAGGTAGAGTCCTTTGGCAGCGAAAGGGGTTGCTCGCTCCTCAGCCATGGGAATGCGCTGCCTTTTATCTGTCCAAGGGGAGCGTTGCGGATGGGGGGCCATGCGCGAGGAGAGGGGGGGGGGGGGGGGGTAAGGTCAGCAGGCTCGTCGTCGTTTAACATGCTTTAAACATGTTTTGCCAGCCTGACATAAAAGACGGGAAAAAAAAAGGCTCGCAAATGCGTTAAATTCGTTGAAATTAAGCAGCTAAAAGGCAGCTGGCGAGGCGACAAAATTTAAATAAAAACGAAAAACAACAGCAAAAAAAAGTACAAATAAAAATAAAAACAACATTCAACAAAAGGACCTGAAAACCAAATCAAATTAAATAGCCGCTTTGAGTGAACTAATAAAGGCGAGAGAGTGTCGCACTTAAAGGACTATAGAACGATTCCAAAACGATTAGCTGACAAAGGTGAGACCCTATAAAAAAGTGAATGAGACAGAGAGTGATCAGCGCGAGGAGAGAGGGAGCGGGAGAAAGAGAGAGAGTGGAAGAGGGACAGACAGAAATGGTATAGCTATAACTTGAGCTTACTCTAACTCCTTTTTGTCTTTCCCTCACGCTTTCTCTATCATACTGAACTCCTCCCCTTTGAAGCCCCAGCCAAGTCTCTAAATTCTACTGATATGAAGCGTTAATCAGCTGCTCAAGCAGAGAAGGGAGAGACCCTATAAAAGTGAATAACAGAGAGTGATCAGCGCGAGGAGTGAGGGCGAGAGGGAGAGGAAGTGGGAGAGACAGAAATAGTATAGCTATAACTGAAGCTTACTCTAACTTCTTTCTGTTTTTCCCTCTCGCTTTCTCTATCATACTGATTCCTTTCTTTCTTTTAAACTCCTTCTCTTTGAAGCCAGTCAAGTCTCTAAATTCTTCTGATATGATGCGTTAATCAGTTGCCCAAGCAGCGAGGGGAAGGGGAAACACTCAACTGCCTCATTGAATGCGATGTGGTCTCATATACTTGAAATATTCCCCATGGATTGATTGATTGATGGCTATGGGTGGATAAATTGACAAATTGATATACTAGTTTAGTACAAGAGCAAAAGTCTGTGCAGAATATGGAGCATAATGTAGTTTATTTACTAAAACGAACAGCCCATAGTGGAGCACAATGTCTCTGAAATGGAATGCCTAGACTATATTACATATTTATCTATGTATACCTATCACTCTACATGTATATTTGTACTCCTTGCACTGTCAACTCAAACATTAATAATGAGCTCAGCCTTCGTAAAGGTTATTCCGGTTAACTGTGTAAACACACACACACACACACACACACACACACACACACACAAGTCGCACGAGTTCAAAAAGTATTTTTAGTTTCAACTGTTTGTCGCTTGACTTAAAGCGCGTTTCAATTGCTTCGAGCAACCTTCTTCTTCATCTACTTCTTCCCCCCTTCCCCCCGCCCACTCCTCCCGCTCCTTTCCACACACCCATGCATTAGCATTGCTGCTACTCACACTCGTCGCTCTCTGTGTGTTTTTTTTTCCTGCTTCCTCTACTCCATTTCCTCATTACTCATTTCTGTTGTCTTTGTCGATCGGTTAATGTTTATGTGTGTGCGTGCGTGTGTGTGTGTGAGTGGCTTTTAAGTCTTAGATTTGAAGCCAGTGCGAACAACAACAGCAACAGCAGCGAGAGCAGCACGCACGCATTTAATATAAAATTTGTGTGTGTGCGAGCGAGAAGGCAAGCGCAACAGAGCACGAACAAGACAGACAGGCAAACAGGCAGGCAGCCAGGCAGCCAGGCAGCGGGAGAAGTGTGCGAGCGCGAGCGAGAGAAAGTCATAAAGTGTTGTTTAATGGCATTTTTCATCCATTACTTACCGTTATTATGCTAATGAGGTCGTTACGCGTATTTGTGTGTATATTTTATTTATATTGGATTGTGCGTGAGTCCACACACACACACACACACACACACACACACATGCGAGCACATACGAGTGTATATATATATATACATATAGACATCATCAGCAGCAGCATTTTATTTGTCGTGCCCTGTGGCCGACTAACTGTGTGCGTGTGCATGTGTGCGACCCCGCCCCCTCGTCGCTGACACTGCCGCCTACATTTCAGTTGGCATTCATTTATTTTTGTATGGCTAATTGAGTGGGACTCGGCTCGACTTGGCTGTCATTTGTTTAGCTTTCAATGGCATCATTTCGCTTTAGGTGGCAACGCTGCCACATAACGTTGCCACACGGCAAGCCGCATACGCAGTGACATGAGCTATGGCCAATTGTTGTTGTTGCTGTTGCCGTTGCCGTTGCTGTTGTTGCCCAAGGCCCAGCGGCATTAGCGAAATCAGTCCCGTTATGAAGTAATACAACAGCAATAGCAACAGCGCCAGGGCGAGCGAGGGAGACAGGCGAGCCAAACAACTAACGGTAAATGCGAAATGCAAACAGCAGCATAGTTGGGGAGCGAGAGTGGGAGAGGGAGAGAGAGGGAGAGGGAGAGTGCAGCGTGCTTAGTGCGTGACTTTGCAATGGCGCATATAAGCATGTGTACAATGGAGCAAATTAACATAAATTGACAGAGAATTTGATGATACGATAGACTTGGATATAAAGTAGAAATATGAGAAAATCTTAAATTGTTAATATTAAGAACAATAAAAATCGAAAGATTTTAAAGAATTTTCATTACAAAATCTCAAGTAGTAAAATCACAATATAGTACTAGTACCGTTACAGCACTACTTACACCCGCTGCTACTGCGCTTCAAAGTAAATCTGGGAAATAAACCCCATCTGCTGCAGCTCAAGTCGGCTCTTTCGTATTGCTAGCATAATTATTTTTTTACAATAATCTTGAAGTAACCGCGAGATGTTCTACACCAAGGCTCTTAGATATTAGCCTAACGACCTTTACCTTCCTTCACCTTTGCTGGGAGATTCGTGTGTGAATTTCAAGTGTTTCTAGTCTAGTTTTCTGCTAGACAACGCACAGAGCTGGGCCGCTGGTACGGCGGTAAATGGCGGCGCGCTATCGACGCCTGCAGACGGTGCGCGGCCAGTGGGAAGTGGGGAGTGGGAAGTGGCAGAGCGAGTCCTGTGCAAAACTTTTGCCGCTGAATACGTAAAATGTTTTGGTAAATGTGTCCCAAATGTCGCTGACGAACGAACGCAGCGCAATGGAGCGGGCAGCGCGGCAACGATTTGCACGCAGTAAGCGGCCGAGCTGGAGCCGGGTGGGGAAGGCGGTGGGGGGGGTGGGTTTCTGGCGGTACACTGGTGCGCGACATTTCATTCGATTCGTGGCTAAATAACTTGGTTTGGCCAAAAGCGCCAACGGGCAAGGGAACTGAAAGCTGGCGCAAGGACAACGACTAGCGGTTGGACTAGAGGCCCTATGGGGTTGGGGGTAGATTCGAGCGGGGACTGGGCCTGATGTCACTGTTTAGACTGGGTACGCTAAAGCGCGGTCTGTGGTCGCCTGGTCGCTGTGGTTGCTCTCCTTGTTGTTGTTGTTGTTGTCTATTGCAGCTGTTTGGATTGTTGCGCCGTTTTTGGCACAGGCCCTCCCCCCCCCCCCCCCCTAGCCTCCCCAGCACACACATAGCTAGAGAGAGTCCTTGCCTTGGCACTTCTTAAGCGCTTTCTTGTCCTGCGGTGCTCGTTTGTTTGTCGTGCACATAAATCCTAGCGCTAGTTGTCCCAAAGGCACTGCCACTGGCAGCCCACGGTGACAGTTGTGCCATGTTGCCAGACTCCCCAAACCCCCCTCCGCCAGCCCAACCACCCACTTGGCTGTCTAACCACCTGCCCAGTCAGTGTCACAGCCCAGTGGTTGCTCGTCCTGTGCGCGTGTAAACCGCATACTTAATTATGAAGTCGCCAGTCGCCCTCCCCCCCTCCCCTCCTTCAGCGTCCGCTAGGTGGCAGCACCTGGTCGCAACAGCTGCGCCATCTAACAATCTTAAAGCTACTTTCAATAAACCAAGCAAAACTCTAAATTGTAAAACTGTCAACTCTGCCAACAGATAGAGAGAGAGAGAGAGGGAGAGAGAGAGAGAAGGCGTGGGGTGTCTAGACCAATGCCTGTTGCTCTCGGTCTGGCGTCAGCTGCTGCTTTCTTTCTTTCTTTCGGTTTTCTTAATCGGACATTCTAATGAATGTCATAAATTGATGGGGCGCACTCGACGCCGACCCCCAGTGATTGGCTTCGTTTTGGCGCCCAGCGATTTCCAATTGTCGCTGACAGCACTCGGCTGAAGTGGTCAACTATAAAGTTGAGTTCCCGCTGGACGTTTTTTGGCACTTGTAAGCCAAAGGAAGAAGCTGAAGAAGAAGCAGAAGTAGTGAAAGAAAACAACGAAATGATGCAACGAAGTTCGAGTTGTATAGATATAGACGGGAGAATGTCGTTCCGTCGTTCTGTCGTTCCGTCCTTTTGTCGTTTTGTTTTCGTGCGCTCTCTGACATCATCATTTTAATCATTGAACGGACGTACACTCCACTTCAACCACTGTCCTCTGTGTGTGTGTGTGTGTGTGTGTGTGCTGTCAATTCTTTTGCTGTTACTTTGCCGATAAGCCAAGAGCAAAAACAAGCGCCCAACCCCCCCCACCCCCCCCACCCCCCCCCCCCCCCCCCCCCCCCCACCCCAGCCCCACCCCAAACCAATCAGATTGGACTTGAGCACTCGGACACTCGGACACTCGGACCTTGGTACTCTGGGACTCTCAGAGTCCAGGACTCGTGGACTTTTGGGCTCGCCTCCACTCAAGTCTGGACACATGCGACATGCACGCTACAAGATAATCACATTAAAAATACTTGACCAGCGCTCTACCCACATCAATATCAATCCAGGCCCAGCCGATAAGGTGCCCCAGCTGTCGACTGGCGAATCGCTAGATCTGCTTCATAACAATACGAATATAATAATGCCCCCAGCCCCCAGCCCCCAGCCCCTAGCTCTACCCGGCCCCAGCCACAGTTGCAATCACTCCCCCAGGCCTGGCCGCCTCTTCGGCTACTTCTCTTCGGCTCATTATTTCATTTAGGGCTTTTATTGTTTTTCGCATGCCATTAGTCAGTTTTGATTTACATGCGCTGCGCTGCGCGGCGCGGGGGTCGGAGGCCTCGCTCAGGGGTAACAATAAAAATAATGAAAACAACTGTCGCTCAACTTAATAAGAAACAGAAAAACAACACACAGAAAAAATATAAAAAATAAAAGTAGAATCTGGACAAAAATAACAACAACAAATGAAATGAAGAAACCCCCCGACGCGCAGCGCTCAAAAGTGAAAAGAAAATCATTCGAAATGACTGTAAAAACAATGAAATTAGGCCGTCGGACTGAGAAATCTAATTATTCATCCCCTTGTTCTGGCCAAACCTGCAAATACGAATTTCAAATTGGAATTCTCTTTCCTTCTCTATTGCCGCCCACCCAAAACTTTGGCTCGACTCGAACTCGAACTCGAACTCGGACTTTGACTTGTTCTTGGTCTTGGTCTCGTTCGCTGCTCTAGGTTTTGGCTCAGCTCTTCGCTTCCTTCGGCCTTTCGTCAGCTGGCACTGGCCCCATTGCCGGTCCGTGCGCCACTGAGCGCCGCATTCCGAAAGCTCCACATTAAGTAGCACCTAGTAGCACAGTCAGAGCTCACTTCACTTCACTTCCCTTCAGTTCAGTTCAGTTCGGTTGAGGTTTTTTCGGACTAACCCTCGGCGCGTGGGATATGCGACGCATGCGCTGCAGTTGGCTGCCGCTGCTTTTGGGGCTAAGGCAATGCCAAAGGACTTCCCACATTTGTTTTTTTTTTTTTCCTTCTTCCGTTCGGTTTTTGTTTTACTTGCTTTGGTCGGGCTGCGAGCGCCGCCTCCATGGTTTTCCCATTGGGAGGCGGTGCGAGCAGCAGCTGCGGCTAGCACCAACGCTTGCGCCTCTCGAGCGCCCTCGCTCGCTCACTCTAAGTCCCTCACTCTAACTCTCTCTCACTCACTCACTCACTCGGCTGGCTAGCTTTCTCGCTCGGGCCCTGGCTGGCTCTCGCTCGCACAGGTTTTCACTTGCTAAATATATAAGCTCCGACTATACCTCTATATATCTATATATCTCTCCCTCTATATACACATACACATATATATATTTACAGATATACATGTGCATATACAGAGAGAGATAGAGAGAGAGAGCGAGAGAGAGTGCGCTAGGTTCGCATATACATATGTGCGCCTGGCTGGTGCTTTAGGTGCCTTTGGCCCTGGTTACATATTATATAAAATACCTTTTTGCAATCCATCAAAGACAACTAAACGCTGCTTCATTGAACTGCACCAAAAAAATGCTCCCCCACCCCCTGCGACTTGCTCCAGCTCCGATTGATATTGGCGCCGGCTTTCAATGCCCAATTAATTAATCAGCATTGCCTGCCTTTAAAGCAGCACTTAAAGCCCGTCCAGAAATACATCCACAACAACAACAACAACAACACCAAACCAGGAAGAAAAGGGAAAAACTTGCCTAAACATTTGCTGGGAAAAACAAATTTTCAATTATGGCCGCTCGCAAAAAAAAAAAAAAAAAGAGAATGAAAAAAAAAAAGTTTTTCAACCGGCGAAAGTTCTTCAAAAACTTTTCGCGACTTTTACTTTAATTTCTCTAGCTCTCTCGCTCGCTCCAACACTCTCTGGCTCTCGCTCTTCCTCAGCCTGTTGTTCACGTTTTTTAGGTCTTTAAGTTTCGTAGAGTTCATTGTCGTAGGGCAGGTGCAACGGCCTAAGCACTAAGGCAACTCTCATCAAAACAAAACAACTTCGAGCGCGTCATGCGGCAGTGCCCGACTAATAGATACCCTGGCAGTCAAGTCAAGTCAAGTCTTCGTCCAGCTTACCACGCTGCTCATGCATAGACAAGGGCAGAGCCTTGCGGGTCATAAAGATCAATTTTCCCTTCAAGATGCGAATCATCTGGCATCTTCATCACTAAAGGATTAGACAACAAGTGTTCTACTTGAAGAACATCTAAAGGAATATTTCATCCCCTGATCTCTTTTTTCTAGCCTGAACCAAATGTAAGACTGCTAGTAGGACTCGATAGAAAATCTGATTTTCTTCCAGAATTCCATTATAATATTCCCTTTATTCCCTTTTAAGGCTCCATTATAGTTTTACCTTTCCTTTCATTATAGTATTCCCTTTAAGGATTCCACTATAGTATTCCCTCTCTCTTTTAAGGCTCCATTATAATATTCCCTTTCCTTTCATTATAGTATTCCCTTTAAAGATTCCACTATAGTATTCCCTTTATTCCCTTTTAGGATTCCATTTCCTCTATGACTCCATTATAGTATTATCTCTATTTCCTTTATGACTCCATTATAATATTGCCTTTATTCCCTTTTAGTATTCTCTTTAAATATTCCATCATATTATTCCCTTTATTCCCTTTTTGATTCCACTTTAAAATTCCCATGTAGGATTCCATTATGGTATTCCCTTTATTTGCTTCTAGAACTCCACTATGGTGTTCCCTTTTAGGTTTCCATTATGGTATACCCTTTGTTCCCGTCCTAAACTTCATTATAATATTTCATTTATTCCCTTCTCCACTATAGTATTCCCTTTTAGGATTTCATTATAGTATACCCTCTATTCCTTTCCAGAACACCTTTAAAGTATTCCCTTTATTTCGTTCTAGGTCTCCACTATGGTATTCCCATTCAGATTCCATTATAGTATTCCCTTTATTTCGTTTAGGACTCCATTATAGTATTCCCGTGTAGGATTCAATTAAAGTATTTCCTTTATTCCCGTCTAGGATTCCACTATGGTATTCCCTTTTAGATTCCATTATAGTATTCCACTTATTCCCTGCTAAAATTTCATTAGAGTCTTCCCAAAAGACTGCCTAGACTTCAATGTATGATCTAGAGGGAACTTGAAGAGCGCCCAATGCGAATTACCACAGAATATTTTGTCGATTGACCAGAGATTTTTCTGTAATAACTTCTGCGTGCCTCTACAGACTGAAATGAAATTCTAAAGTAAATCATAATGCATCCTTAACTAAGCTTACGAAAAGTTTTTTCTTGATTTTGACTCCAATTGTAACTTAGTAAATGCCTTAAAGTTAAGATATATCAGAGTTGCATAAGCTAAACAAGGAACTACAACTACAAAATGTGAGAGATATGCTCAGCCAGGTCAATAACAATTTTGAAATTTTTTAGGAAATTCTAAAAAGTTATAAATGAAATTACATATTTTGAACTGCAGCTGCTCTAGGTAAGCCCAAATTTACGTTAAATTTCCCAGCTCCTGTAGTTTTCAAAACTAGATCGTCCCCAACTGCTGGAATATGGAATATATGAACTCGATGGAGTCTACCACGCCTCCTGCTGCTTGTTACATACATTTTAGCGAAACCCTTCAGCTCTTGATTCCCATTTCCAATGTCTTCGGCAAACAGCAAAGAAAATGCTAATTTTCCGCGGGGGGAGGGTAGGGGTGAGCGAGGGCGAAGGGGTACACGTTTTATTGGGCACTGCAGCGCCATAAATTCAATCTATATCGAATTAATCGATTATATATACGCGCGCTAGCAACTCTGTCGGCAATGCGTTTCCGTTTCCGCAACAGGAAGGCATTTTAACACACACACACACATACACACACACGCAGCTCTTGCTGCCTTCGGCTAGTCAAAGGGTTCACGATTTATTAATAACATGAGCACACAGGCAACGCTGGCAAGGGGTCATGGCGGGCTAGGGTAGGGGCTGGGGCAGGGCTAGGGGCAGAGGCAGGAGCAGGGGCAGGGGCAGGGGCACCGCCGAGGATCAACAAACCCTTGCGAAACAAACGAGCCCCAACCTAATAGAGCATTCCCTTCAGGGGTAAGACAGTCTGGGGCTAGGGCTGTAGTCGCCCTAGGGGCGCGGGGCAGCCGGGGGTGCCGTGGATCAGTGATTTTTATAACGTGACAACACGCAAAGTCACAAAATGCAGGCTTCTCCTGCTTGTTTCGATGCCATCGAATTGATTAGGTCGACATCAGCATAACCCTTGCTGACAGTCAGTTCAGTCCAGGTGAGGGTCGTCAGACCCGCGTCTAACACAGAGAGAGAGCGAGAGAGACGGAGAGAAATCAATGTATTACATTAATGGGCAAATGTGTGCCGGCTCTAATAGGCTTTATTGCTCATTGTTATTATTAATATTGGCATGCAACAAGGTCGTCGCATTGCAGAGCCCAGCGCCCGAGCCCCTTCTCCTCCTCCCGCATTCCTCTGGCAAATCCCCAAGCCGTTTAGGCCGTTTAGTCACGCCAAGTCGATTGAGCTTTAGGCACCAGCGTGGGATTAAACATGTATTAGAAGCAAACGGAAACGTTTTTATGACTTGGCCAACTGAAGCAACTCCTCAGCCATATGAGACTGAAGAAGAAGAGCGAAAACAAGTTCGATTTCAGCTTAAATCACATTTTCCTCAAGGCAATTTGCTTGAATTCTCGCTCAGTCTAAGGAACATATTTCATATTATAGAGACTTGGATTGAGAGGGGAATCAATTAGCATAGGAATAGATTTAAGATAGATATGATATATGGTATAATGCCAACTTGCTTTGACAATGATTTCCTAGAGAATTGGAATGAGAGGGAAATCATTTAACATGGGAATAGATTGAGGATAGATCTATGAGAAATATATAATAGAAGTATAATCCTAACTTGCTTTCATAAGGATTTTCTTGGCTGTTTTTATATCAAAATTCTTTACGATCTCTGCCACGCCCCCATCAAGCACTTACATATTTCATTATACATTCCCAATTACCCGCTTTCCCAGTCTCTGTCTCGAGTCAAAGTCTGAGAAGATCTTAAACAGATATTGAAGACTAAAACTTTTCTGCTGAAAACATAACTGTAAAATTCTATGTCAAATATAGCTATACATATAGATAGATATGGTTACATTTTCATATCTTATTCATAGTGTTTTCTTAATGCGAACATAAAATGGATTACGAATAAAAATTCGATTAACATTTGCATTTAATGCTGGCCCATTGAATATATGAGAACTGCTTTTTGGGCCATTTGATTAACAACAATAACAGTAACAACAACAACAGCAACAAATTGCTTAGCTATATGCGGGTCTCAGCTCAACTCAGTTCCAGAAGGCGGCTCAATGGAGCGTGGAGAGTGAAAGCGGAAGAAGGATGCGAGCAAAGTAAAGAGAGGGGCGGCAGGGGAAGGCGTTGGGTCAAGGAGGCGGGGACTGGGGCTGGGTTTCGGTCCAGCTAGCGCTGAATGTGCGCACTTAACAAACTCGTAAATAACCAGAACAATGCGAATGGCTAGCGCTGGCCAGGGGCGTGGCAGTGAGGGCAACACAAGAAAAAATTGAATAAAATGCAAATTTTTTTTATACACGCGTACATACAAATATTTTTTATTTTTTACAAAATAATTCAATGCGTGACAATTGTGTGTGTGTGTGTGTGTGTAATATAAAAAATATATATATATATAGATTTATATATGTTTTTTTTATGGCCCGCTGACACAACGAACGGAAATATTAACGCATGTGCGACGCAGGCCTTGCCAAATGTGTGTGTGTGTGTGGATTTGAATGTTTGAATACAAATTCAGTTTGCCATTTTGACACACATGAATGACCAGAGCAAGTGAACGGCCAGCCAAAGAGACCAGAGGGCCAGCCAGTCAGCCAGCCAGGACGGACATAACTTGGCCAACATGACGCCCGCAGACGCGAAAAAACAGCCAAGGAAAGAATGAAAGCCGCCTCCGAGCCCAGCCACGCCTAGTTGGGCACAAATTCCATTTCACAATAAATATTTTAATGCTCGCTCGTTAGAGAAACAAACTGAGCATATTGGCTTGAGCCATTCGAGGTCAAAGCGACGCCTACTTTTGGGCGTGGCATACGGAAGTAGAGGAACTCAATCTAAAGCTATCTCGGATATGGAAGCCGAGGTAAACCGATTTAAGAGCGAGCTTCAAACTCTATGACAAACAGAGTTGCTAACAGAGCTAAGAGCTCTAAGGCAATAAAACTCTGAATATTTCGAGATATTACCTAGGCACTATGAAATCTCCATATCTAACTGATATATCATATGATCGCCTTAACTGCGTTGGCTGCGCTTGAAGCGGAAAGTAGTTTGCTGGTTCTGCTTTAAGATTTGTTTTGAGCCAGTCCGCCTCATATAGATATCATCTGGGCATAGGCTTACACTTCACTTCACATCTTCACTTCACTTCACTTCACTTTATTAAAAGCTTCCTCTAGATATTTCATAATATCACGAGAAGAGCCACCATAAACTAAGAAGTTCATTTTGTCTCTGAGCGTAGACTGGCGTATGATAATTCATATTCAAAATACTATATATCGATAAGTTATCGATAGTTCATAACAGTTGCTACACTCCAGTTATCGATAATTCATTGCAATTGCTTATTTTCCGTCATCGATCATTCATAGCAGTTGCTTAACTTCAGCTATCGATAATTCATAACAGTTGCTCAACTTCAGCTATCGATCATTTATAACAGTTACCTAACTCCAGTTATCGATAATTCATAACAGTTGCTCAACTTCAGCTATCGATCATTTATAACAGTTACCTAACTCCAGTTATCGATCGATCATTCATAGCAGTTGCTTCACTCCAGCTATCGATCATTCACAACAGTTGCCTAACTTCAGCTACCGATCATATATAACAGTTGTTTAGCTTCAGTTATCGATAACTCATAATAGTGGCTTAACTTCAGTTATCATTAATTCATAATAGTTGCTCGATAATTCATAACAGTTGCTTCACTCCAGCTATCGATAATTCATAACAGTTGCTTAGCTTCAGTTATCGATAATTCATAACAGTTGCTTAACTCCAGTTATCGATAATTCATAGCTTAGAACACTCGATTGGCCGACTATGGCTACAGGGTAACTCGCCATCTATCATTCTAGCTCGCTCTCAGGCACAGCCCAGCTGCCTCAGTGTTACACCCATTGCTATGCTGCAGCTCTTATTGGGTCAACGAGCGGGCATGTGGCAGTCGCTTCAACTCGTTCCGCCATTGCTCCTCACACATTTGTATGCTTTTCTAGCTAAAATTTGATTTTATTTTAGTTTCGTATGAATACAAATGCTCAAAACTGGAGTTGAGGAGTGTGGCACAGTGTGGGTGGGGCAGTGGCAGTGGCAGGGGTGGGGGTGGTGGGCACTGTCAGGGGGAGTCCGTTCGACTGCAGCAAGTGCTGTGAAAATCAATCGTTACGTTTTAGCGAACACATTTATTTTCATTTCGCTGAGATTCCTTGCGGGAGGGCGGGGAGGGTAGGCTGTGAGTGTGTGGGAGTGGACGCCACTTGATTTCAATATATGTATATTATGTACATGTATTTGTGTATGCATATGTATTATTATTTGGTTTTGCGTTTGGTCGCCCGGCGGGCGTGTTGCGGACTTTTTGTACCTTTTCCATATTTTGGCAAATTTGAGCATATTTTATCACCATTACAGAGCGCTGTGACCCGCAGGCACAGTGAACCCCCCTCCCCACCCCTCCACCGCCTGCCACTTCAGCTAGCCTTAGCTGGCCTCACACACACACACACACACACACCGGCATGGCTATTGGCACCCAAGTAACCCGCATACGTGTGTTTGAGCGACTTCACATTTGTTTAAGGGGCCAAGGCGGCCAGAAGGGGCGGGGGCGGGGGGTTGAGTGCAGGTAGTCCGCTGTTTTGTTTTGCATGGCAACCCTTTTTTACGTCAACGTCGCCGGAGCAGCAGCCGGAGACGTCGCCCGAGCAGGCGGCACCCGCATTCCCGGCAAGACTCGACGCACAGCCACATCCAATCAAGCAACGAACTTTGCAACTTGCCACTGAATGCCCACTCAGCCAAGCAGCCAAGCAGCCCACCAGCCGCCCCTCATCACCCGCCCGCCCACTCACGCAAATAAATAATAACGGACGGAGCATGAAAAAATGAACGTATAGCAGCAAATTTGTTTAAACAAACTGCAAAATTTATGAATATGTTGAAGTTTTTCGGCAATGTGATACGTTGCACGACTAGCAGATACCCCGTACACACCTGAGCGATAATGGATGGGGAGGAAAAGTATGCAAAGAATTGAGAACTAGAGAGAGATAGAAGTAGAGCGAGAGGGAGAAAAGCAGAGAAAGTAACAAAGAGAGATTGCGATAGAAGGAGATTGCACAGAACAGGGATATTGCAGTGAGAGAGAGAGAGAGAGAAAGAGAGAAAATGATGGAACAAAAAAAAGGAAAGAGACAGTGATAGTGGGGGAGACTATGTTAGAGAAACTTACAGAGAGAGAGAGAGAGTCAAAGAGAGAAAAAAAAGAGGGAAAAATAAATCGATAAAATTATAGAAAAAGACAGAGATAGAGAGAAGTCCCTATGCCTGAAGAGAGATCCAAAGGCTGCCCAAAAGAACGAAATCGAAGAACATATAGAAAAATACAGATATATATTGTATATACAGAGAGAGGGAGAGAGAGAGAGAGAGAGAGAGAGTGATTTAGACATCATCTGATCATGTAGACTCACAGAGGTAGACAGAGATTGAGAGAAGGAAGAACAGACAGACGAATGGCTAGAAAGACCTGAGTAGATCAGCTCAACGACCAGCTCAGATCTATGCGAGTCCTTCAGCCAGGCCTACCCCATGAGCCACCCAAGTATAGGGTAAACACGCGCATGGATAGCTTAAAGACAAAGAGCGAAAAAGCAGAAAGCAAAAGCAAATGCCAAGCTCAAGCTCATTGATATTTATGACGTGCCGCGCAGCCAGGGAAGCAGAAAGGTAAATGAAAGAGAGTTAGACAGAGACAGCAGGCGACGGAGCGAGGGAGAGAGGTAGCTGAGGTGTATGTTGATTGCGTCCAGTTGCGAAATCCTTTGGCTGTGCATGTGAAGAAACTTGATTGATTGCAGCAAGATAACTGATATGAGAGAGAGAGAGAGAGAGGGAGAGGGAGAGGGAGAGTGGGAGAGAGTGGGAGACAGATTCAAGGCATATGCCCCCCTTAGCAGCTAACGAGTGCTTTGTGCCAAGAAAATAAAAAGTCACAAAAAAAATAAAATGAAATAAAAATGGGAAATGGAATAAGGAAGAAGGAAAATGTTATTTCATAAATGCAAATTGCAGTCGCCTTTCCCCCAAACTAGGCCCATTCTCTCCCTCTCCCTCTCCCTGTCTCTCTCTCACTCTCACTCGCTCTGGGTATTAATGTCGAATGTCAAGCGCATGAAGAGACGTCCAATTGTCGTTAAAGGCGTTGGACGGCGGCTCTGCGCGAGAAATAAGAAAAATGCGGTATTTAATGTGAATTACACCACTGTGACCACAAGGCACTGCCACGCCTGCTCAACCGCGCCCCCCGCACCAGTCCCGCGCGCCACTCGATGCGAGAGAGCAACAAATGTAAATTTTCAATTTAAATGCAAATATCAATTTGTCAATGCTGGCAGAGAGGACTCTGACGTGCGACATCATTTGCAGTGGGGCCAATGCTCAAATCCTTGCATTTTAACTAGTCAACCATGGCCGTGGGCCAGTTCCAATCTCAATCTCAATCGCCCGCGCCCTCGCCCTCGCCCAGCCCCAGCCACTCTCCCTCTCACTCGATTCCCATGTGGCACTGACAGTCGTGGCATTTAGCCATCATCATCATAATGCCAAAAAATTCCGGCTATTTTTTGTTGTCCTTATTTCTTTTTTTCTTCTTCTTCTTCCTTCTTTTTTTATGGTTTTGCTACAGTTCTTTTCTTTTAACGCCATACTCTGGGCGCAAACAAAAGGGTATATTAGCTATGGCATATGGAGAGAGTATGCGAAGAGAGAAAAAGAAGCTACTTGACTAGGATTACCTTACGATTTACATAGACTTTTACATTCTATGGTTGTATAAGGGTTTCGGAAAGTCGCTATGCATTATGCATATATATAAATATTTATCGATATCTTATATATAGATATAGGTATACACTGGATCAGTTGCATCTATTTTGTTGAATCCATCGTGTCGCTCAGTTATATTAGAGAAAAACTTTCTCTAGCTGAAGTTTCCCTCTAGCATAGAATTCAATCTATGTAGGCTCATCAATCTGAAATCGTCTCTCTTAGGGGAGAATCTCTGCCATGCCTCTTCTAGCTAAAAGATCGCTACTTTTGATATAGTTGACATAGGAGAACCCTATTTAATTTTGAAATGTAATTCTAGTATAAACATTTGTTACTCTATAAGCTATACAATTGTATATAAACATAGATTATATTAATATAGATTAATATAGATCAATTTTGATAAGAACTTTATATATCACATACCACATTCACTTATCTACATATATAATGAATCCCTTGAAGTACTTCATATGCATATCTGATAAGTATCAGTATACGGTACTAAATATCGTACGAGCTCATCAGATAACTTGAAAACTATAGCAAATATATAAAGGAATTGCTGTTTATAGAGCAGTTTCTTAGAAAAAAAGAATTCGAATGTAATAGAATAGAACCCCTTTAATGATGAATAATAGAGTCACAGATGTGAATATACAACTGACTTGCCACGCCCCCAGCGTACACATGACACTTAAGACTTCAGCAGTGAAGGCCTCCAACATAGATCGAGATTTCAGATCTCTAGCAGACACAAGAGATGAGCAGACAGACACACAGACCCATATGACACTGAGGCTAAAGTCAACCAACTGTTGCTTTTTATAGGGTATCAAGGATGCGTTGTTTGCTTTGGCCTGGGTAAACACGTTTATCTTATTTGTTTGGCTGAACAAACGGCGCTGATTTTCTCCTCTTGTTGTTGCATGTCGCTTGTTGTTGTTGTTGTTGTTGTTACTTGCGCCTAATTAGGAATTCACATCATTTTTTATTTGGGTTAAAATTATTCAAAAGTGGGCAAAAGCATTTCAAGGACTGCTCCCCAGCTGCGTCCTCGCGACTTGTGTCTTTTTTTTTTTTTTTTGTTTCTTTCAATTTTTTTATATCCATATTTTTATATCATTTTATGCTTTAGCCTCGGCTTCTTCCCGTCGTTGCGCTTCCTGCTTAATGCCTATTTTCTTGCTTATTTTGAACGATGCCGTGGATGTTTGTTGCATAACTAAATCTGCGTGCGGTTGTCGACTTGCAGGTGCCGCACCGTCCAAGGGGGGGAAGTGTACAGGGACGACCGCCCTTAAGTGGGCGCGGCTAAGAAAATAGGTGGAAAATTAAACATATTAAAAGTTTTTACACCTTTGATGATGAATTTTGCAGTTGTGAACCCTTTTTTTGTGTCTTTTTTTTCGAAGTAGCCGCAGCTACCCAGCTGCCACGCCGCTTTTGGAATACCCTCAGCATAATGAAAGCAGGCATGCAGGGTATAAGGGTTTCATTATAGGGTATTTTTTTTAGCTATTTACTTAATATGATTTAAGTTTTTTTTTATTATATATTGAAACTTGGCAAAAAGAATACAGTTCGGGTAGTTTTTGAAATAGCATGTATATTACGTGGAATATAAAGATTCATGGCTGAAAATTTCATCGAAATCGGCTAAGAAGTACAAAAGTTATGATAGAAAACATTTGGTCAATTTACCAAAAGTCTTATTTGGAAAGAGACGAAGTGCAAAAGTGTTGCCTACTTCTGTGGGCAATCGCACTGGATGAGCAACAGTCAAATGTCTGTTGCTTTTGTCTGTCCAGGATATCGGCTAGTCGTGCACGCCCCGCTCACTCATTTTGTGCAGCACTTAACAAACTGTCGTGGGTGGCTGCCAGAAGAGTAATAAAAATGCAATTACAGCGACCTCTCCAGTAGCTGTTCAAGAGTTAAGCAAGCGGATGTGGTAGAGTTACCGTTACCCCACCTTTGCCAAAAGCCCCACCCCGCAACTGGTCGCAATTTGAGCCACTTCATCAGCAAGTAAACCGACGCATTAAAAAATATTCACGTTCAACTTGCTGCATGCCAAATGAGCCAAGTAATAAAAAAAAATATATAAAAAAAAAAAAAACAACAACAGCAGAGTCCTTAAAGTCCTTAAAAAAAGGTGAACCACGAGTTGGCCCCACCAAAAAAAATGATTATGTATACATATACATATATATATATATGTAAAGAGTCGAGAAGTTCCGTTAATGAAATGCGCTAAAAGGGTTTTAGCTGACCTCAAAGTCAAGCTGCACGCCCAGACTGCCAGGCAGCTTTTGTTCCGGCTACGGCTCCAGCTCCTGCTCCAGCTCCAGCTCCGGTTCGGACTCGGGCTCTGGGCAGGACATGTGACAGGAGAGCTCAACTAAAGCGATTGCTGCTGTCAACAGGTTAAGCACTGACTCAGTCCCAAACAACAGCCGCATTAGCATTTCAGCCAAAGGGTGAGTGAGGGGTATGCACGACTAGCAGCTGCTGCTGGCGTTGAATTTGCAGAGCTTTTGCCTCTGTGCTGGATCTCTGCCATAGAAGAAGCTATGTTTACAGGAATCTTATTCTTATAAACTTCTATCCAACTGATCGACTGTCAGATATATGTCACATATATGTGTCTGATCTGCTTCGAATTTAGAGCTGGTTCGACACGATCCTGCCAATTTATTGCAGAATACTTTAAGGATTTCAATCATGTCTCCTCTTACAGAATTAGAAGCTAAATCGATATACCCTATTTATCCGTTTTCGATATGTATTCCAGGGTCTATAAGTATATGGCATCGTAATGCTCGCTTACAGTTCATTCCCAGCTTCTAGCAGAGCTGAATAGCAAGATGTCCTAAGAATTCATCAGCTCTAGCAAATTAAGTAAATGGAATGGAATGGTGAGCTCTTTAGGATTTTCTAATTTAATCATATCTTAAAATTCTAATCATATCTTAACTGAATATCACCTAAGTTATATGCTTAGAAATAAAAGCGTTTCAGACATTTTAAGACCTGAAACACTTAAATACAGTAGAATCCGGTTATAACGACTCCGCTTAAAGCGTCCAACCAGTTATGTCGACGAAAATTCGAGGTCTTGGCTGGTCCCCATACACACTCATATGAAAGAAACCTTCTGGTTAAAACGTCCACCGGGTATAGCGACGTAAAATCGTCGATCCCTTGAGTGTCGCTATAACCAGATTCTACTATAATATATACAGCTGTTGAGGTCTTGACTTGTAACCCAGTTACCCATTCAATCAAGTTGACCTTGGAGTAGAATCAATTAGCTTTGACTCCATACAAATACTTCTAGCCTTGACTTTGACTCTTGATTCGAATCGCAAGTTGTCCGAAGCTACCTCGACTTGACTTTCTCTAGCGTCTCCCATCTAAACTCTATCTAGCTTGTACCCTATAGACACCAAGTACCAGCTACCTACCTATCTATACACCCTATATACCCCTTCTCACTTTATGGGCGAGCATTGAAGTATCGCAAGTTCAAGTTTTGTTTGCGATTTTCAGCGCGTCGTCAGAGCAGCTGCTAAACAGATGCTAAAAGTTAACCAAAGAGACAGAGAGAGAGAGAGAGAGATGGTTGGCAAGGGGTGGCAGGGGGTTGGTTCTCGGTTCTCGTATCGCGTGTCAATTGCTGCCGAAAAGCAAAGTAGACAAACGGGCGACGATAACAGCGTCGCAGCCAAAAAGTCATTCAGTAAATCGGGGAAAATTCAACTGGCAGCTAAATTACAAAAAAAAAAAAAGAAAAACACACACAAAGCAACAACAACAACAACAACGACAAACGGCAAACAACATAAAAATAACAAACAGACAAACGAAACAACGGAACGACAGAGACAACAGCCAAAGGACAACAGACACCTGTCAAAAAAAAAAAAAAAAAAAAAAAAAAAAAAAAAAAAAAACGATAAACAGGAAAATTTTTTAAAAAAATCAAAAAATATAAATTAGCAAAGCACGACGTCTAGATACCTTAAGCAACTCTATGAAGCGCAAACTAAACAATGAATCTAGCCACTAGGGAACTTACTAATAATATTCCTAAGCTTATACAAACACATTACTTGCATTCAGGCTGTCACGCCCTCAAAGAGGCGTTTATATGCTAAGTTCAATCAAGCTATAGAATGGCTAAGCAGCAAAGGGCTTGTTAAATAATAATAATATAATAGATATGAGAGATATATGATTTAAGGATGAAAAAATTCAAAATTTTTCAGAATGTTTAGAGAAGTTCTTTAAAAACCTTAAAGTTTTTTTCAATTGCTTATGAGCTCCTTCCTTAAATGCTATATAAAGTCTATAAGAATGGATATCAACTCAGCTAATATCATTCAATATTGTTACAGATATAGATCTATGGGCCGAGTTACCAGGCTCTCAGTGCACATAAGACAAGAAAGACACGAGACACGAGAATCAGAGATAGTCAAAATTTCAAATCTCTAGCTGTACATTGAAAGAGATTTACGTATATAGAGATAGCCCTATGTACGATGTCTCACCCTACGGAAACAGACAGATTAACAGACACAGAGAAAGCAAGAGACGATTTTGGCACTTAAAGAACACACTCCATCTAGATTCCCTGAAAAAGTTAATCTCTAGGATTATTTATAGAGAAACTGCCTGCAATACCAGCTGAACTTTTGTTCAGTTCTCACAGGATGAGTTCCATGATTTTGGCATGCCCGGCTATACCCTGTAGATTCCATTATGGCATGCTTGGGGAGCATGCATAGAGCGCGCGTTGACTGATGGGAAATAAAAATAATTACTCAAATGTTGTGCAACAGCTTTCACTTTTCACATTTAACAAATTCACAATTATTGACCAGATGTAAGAGCTGGCCCACGCTCACGCCCACGCCAACTGGCCAGCGACACCCCCCCCCCCCCCCCCCTCCCTCCGGCCACGCCTCTGCTGCGATTCGATTGCGTGGGCGCGCAGACAGGTTCAGTTACAATTGCCGACAATTTTTTTCACGTTTTTTGATTTCTTTTTCGTTTTCTTGTTTTTTTTTTTATTGAGGTGCGCCTGAGCTCAGGTGGGGCAGCATGTGGCAGTGGCATTGGCATGGGGCATTCGCGGTCGCGTCCATTCGTGTCGCGTTGCCCCGCGTTGACTTCCGCTTGACATTGTTTGATTGTCGTTTAATTGAATTTAATTAGCATGAGGCGCGGGCAAGGACGAATTTTTCTATTTCAATTTCGTTTTTCTTTCTCTCTGTTAACTTTCTCCATTGCGTGTGTGTGTGTGTGTGTGTGTGTCTTAGCTAGTTAAGTGGGAGATACAGCGAGTGGCGGAGCTGGGGCTGACACTGGTCAGGGCTGCTTAGTTATTAATGGCATTTTAACTTTTATGACTGGGCTCTGCGGTGACAACTGGCGATGTTCGATAAGCGTTACATGAACTTATGCCTGTATATGTTATGTAAATGCTCTGTAATTAACATAATGTCAGGTACATACATAAATTGTGACAATAGATCGAAGCGAAGTTATTGTGGCTCGAAGTTAAAGGAGAGAAACAGAGAAGACGAATCAGAGAGAGAGAGAGAGAGAGAGAGAGAGAGAGAGTAAGCTAAAGGGAGAAGTGGAAGAATGATAGATGGAGAAAGAGAGACAAAAAGAGAGATAAAATGGGAGAGAAAGGCTGGTCAGGGCAGAAAGATACTAAGTTATGTGGAGAAAGAGCTAGAGAAAGTGAGAGAGAGAATGAGAGAGAGAGCAAGACAGAAAAGAGCAAAGAGAATTAGAGAAAGCCAGATATAAACATGATGAGGGAGAGAGAGAGATATATATATAGCTATGGAGAGACAGAGAGAGATAGAGAGAGAAACAGAGAGAGAGAATGGGAGAAAGAAGTAGAGAGAGTTAGAGAAAGCCAAATATAAAGATGATGAGAGATATTTAAGAGTAAAGAGAGAGAGAAAGAGAAAGAGAGATAGACATAGCTATCGAAATACAGAGAGAGGAGCAGAGAGAATTAGAGAACGTCAGATATAAGGATGAAGAGAGAGACATAGAGATAGGAATCAAAGAGAGAAAGAGAGAATGATATGGCTATCGAGAGACAGAGAGATGGATATATGGAGAGAGGGACAGAGAGAGAAAAGAAAGGAGCAGAAATAATTACAGAAAGCCAGACACCAAAGATGATGAGCGAGACATAGAATTAGGGAGACGACTGGAAAAATTAGGGGAAGCCATAAATATATGTGGACATATATACAGTAAATAAGAAAGAGAGAAATACATACGCTTTCTCTTTCTCGCAACGGAATCTCCATCTGTCATTCTATTTCTTCTATTCCCTTTAAGTTGCTTTCTCTCTCTCTCTCGACAGATATAGAGAGGGGAAAAGTAATAGAAAGAGAGCGACAAAGATCATATAGAAAATAAAGTAAGCTTATTAAATTTAGGTCTTTTACACAAGCAATCGAGGGAGTCATTTCCGCCCGCCCCTTTGCCCATTTTTCCAATGATTTCTTGTATTCCAGACTGGGAACATTCTCCACAGCCCCCCTCCCGGTGAGCCTCGCCTCTCCCTCAATTAGTTTCTAATAGTTTTGCCCATCGTACAGCCGCCTCATTTGACTCGAACGCGTGCACCGGCTCGAGTGCAACCCCCCTCTCCCCCTCCAGCCAGAGCGGGGGGAGAGAGAGAGAGAGAGTGCATCTAGAGGCCGTGGGTATAATGTATCTGTATCTGGGAATGTGGATTTGTATCTCTAATGCGCCACGCCAACTATTTACGCTTGCCACGCAATTTCCCAGTTAGCCCAGAGCCAACTTTGCCTGAATTGTGAGTGTTTGTAGCCGCGTTAAGCACTCGGTGGTGCGGGTGGTGTGGAGTGGGTGGGGGTTACGTTAAGCACTTGGCAGCAACCACTTGGCACTTGGCACCTTGGTGACTTAACCGCACGGCGAACGCACTAAATGAAGCTTGGCACGCATCGACAACAACAACAACAACAACAGCAATAGGAGTGTGTGTGTGTGTGTGTGGGTGTGTGAACAGTGTTTAAGTTTTAATTGCTGGCAATTAAAAGTACATAGATACACCCAGATATGCATATGCCACGCACACACACACACACACACACCCACGCACGCATAGCTGCTGTCTGAGCGAGTGTAGTTGGGGGCGTGGCATTTGTGCTTAGCTGCAGCTAAATCAACTTCGCGGCTCTGTTATCGATGCCAATCGCAAGAGTGTGTACACAGAGAGAGAGAGAGAGGGAGGCGGAAAGCGAAGGAGTAGGAGTAGAAGTAGGCAAGTGGAGTAGCTACCTCTACGGCGCTGGCTACTGTGAATACGAAATACCGTTAATATGCAATTAAGATAATTAAGGCTAAAAGCGGCAAAGTTGAGACTTGAAAGTTTCACGTGTGTGTGTGTGGAAAGGGCGAACAGATTCGGCTAGCAATTAAAATTCATAGTTAGGTGGCAACGCTGACTTAAAGTGGCAGCACTGTGCATCGAATTTAATACAAATATACCAAAAGAGAAGCGACAGATCGAAGGCAACATATAGAAGAAGGTATGTGAGTGTGAGTGTGAGGATATGGCAACTCTGGCTGAACAGGCGATAGATAGGTAGCGCATATTATGAACACAAATCAAAATACATAGCAAAAAAACAAAGTCAAATCAAGTTCTGGTGCCGAAGAATGCTCTTAAAGTGACGTTGATCTAATGATCAAAAGTGTGGCAACTCTGTTTTATAGTAAAGGTCTAAAAACTACGCTGAAATCGCATGAACTAATATACTATCGAGTACTATAACAAGAGCTACGAAAAGTGGGCTGCCATAGCTCTCAAATGCATAGAGTTGCCATACTTTCGCAAATCTAATTGCGCAACAGTTGACAGATGGCAACGCTGATTGCTAATAATCAAGTCAAACAGATACTTTGACAAGGCCAACAGACGGCAGACATGACTATTTCCGAAATTCGTCATAGGTGTGGCAACTCTGGTGCTGATTAAAAGCAAAGCGCGACAGCTGAATTTAGTCAAGAGGCGGGAGGTGGGGGGAGTGGGCTGCAGGGCGTGGTGTCATGACTCTGCGGCCAAGGCAGTTGGCCAAAAGTTTTCTTATTTCGCTGCTCTAGGAAAGGGTGTGGGGGAGGGGCAGGAGGAGGGCATATTCTAAAAAGCAAAAGGCTTTAACGAAAAGCAGCGAAAAGCCAAACAAAGTTTTCGTCCTTGAAAAAGTGAACTGAAAACGAAGCATCCAAATGGCAGCAGCGACTGACTGGGGGCAGCGGAGGTAGCGGGCGACTGTCTAGAGTCGAGGTATTTATGGATTTGCCACAGAGAAAAAGAAATGCGTTTGCTAATTTCATAAATGTGCGCAGGGGCAGCGGCGGCGCGGGGGAGGCGTGGCACAAACTAATTGCAAAGAATATGGCAAAGAAATGCAAAATCTGCACGCACACACACAGCAAAGGAGAGAAAGAGAGAGAGTGAGAGAGAGAGAGAGTGAGAGAGAGAGAGTGAGACATAGACAGACACTCATTAGCTGTGCTTCATTTAATGCCAAAAGTGACTACCAGCTGCACAGTTCTCCAACCCAACACCCCCCCCCCCCCCCCTTCCCCCGCCCCACACCTTGGTCCGTCTGTCTGGGCTGTTGCTACTGTAACTGCGTGCGCGTTAATCATCATCCTATACGCGTAATTACAGAGTCAGAGGAAAACACTTCCTCTGGCTAGCCCCTCGACCCGCCTCTGCCTCAGACAGACGACAGTTGAAAGTCAGAGACTTTTGGCCAGGAATATTAAAAAGACTTGCGCTAGCCCACACAAGGACACAGCAGCAGCAGCAGCAGCAGCAGCAGCAGCAGTCAGAAGGAGTTGAGCTACAAAAGACGCGACGACTTCACGTTTCCAGTTGGAAATGAGTTACACGCTGCGCCATGGCATGCCAGGGGAGCGGGGGGAGGTCTTTACAAACCCCAGAGAGGCGAGGTGGAGTCTGAAGTAAACCACAAAACGAAGCGTTGCGGCTGCCATTGAATTAATTCTAAAGTCAACATTGAAGCTGGTGGCTGGAGCCTGACCACGCATCACATTATTATTATTGTTATTGCTGTTATTATTATTACTGTTAGTATTATTTCTGTTGTTTAAATTGAAGAAAATGCAAAGAAATCAGTGCGCTCTTAGCCTTAAGACTAGTGAAATGGTTTGGATAAGGAAACCAATCTAGACCTCTATCGAGTCGATGGATGCTGCACAGCATTGTGAACATATTTTATATTGACTGAGATACATTTAAAAGCCAAAAGCAAGCGTCAGACAAGCAACAGCCGAATTACTCTAACCTTAGTTTTTCTTCTACTCTCATACGTATATCAAATCTTCCAACGCCTACCTCTTACAGGCTAAGAGATTATACCTTAAAATTTAATTATTTTTCAATTATAAAGCTTCAGCTACAAAACTAAACTTTTCATACATGCCGTTTCTTTTTTACTTTCCCATTTGAATATTACAGCTGCCCGTTAAACAGCCCTACAAATATATCTAGCTAATAATTAAAATAGTTTTCTATCTTGCAATGCTTGCCATATTCATTAATTTACTTGAACACTCATTGCTGAGAGTTGGAATTGTTGAAATCCGTTGAGTAAAACAGCAGTTATTCAGCAAAACGTTTGCTCAGTCGACAAAATCATGTGTCAATTGGCGACAAGCGCAGGCCAATCGCCCTCTATACTCACACACACACACACAGGCACACACAGAAATGCATGCTTGCTCATTCTATTGCATTCTATAAATAGACAGGCAATTGTGCTTAAGCTTATTTGACTGCGTGCTTGCTCATTGGCGTGCTATAAATAGAATCGTGCTATAACTAGCTATAAATACAATCGCCATTGCTATAGCACTGAGCTTGACTTCTTTTGTCAGCTTTTGCCTGAGCCTGGCATTCGTTGCAATGGCCGAGTGGGAGGAGGCGAGCTGCACAAGCACAATTACTGAGCTGCTTTGAAGACTCGAGTTCAAATCCAGGCAGAGGCAAATTACATTTTGCTATTAGAATTTTTTTTTAAATATTTTTTTAATATGAAATTAATTTTTATTTTACATATTATAATTAATACTGTTCAATTTCGAAGTAAGATATTATATTTCTTTTTATACAATTTTATAAGCCTAACAGCTTTATTTGTATTCTTAGCTACGATTTGAATGTGTGTGTGTGTGTGTTTGATTGAAGTAGCAGCTGATCAGTCCAACTCACCCGATTATGACGCTCTTAACTGTTCAGGCATTCCATTTTCGACTCGTATTTAACCGACTCCATTGAGATTTCTAGACTTTAATGTAGTATACTTTTAAGCTGACTGTGAATTAGTTACTAAATTAGGCTGAACAGCTGTTAATACCCTGTACTAGCTTAGCTCACAGGGTATGTATGTATGCAGTAGACTGTGTGAAATCCAATTGCAGCCTGGAGCAGGCAGAACAATGCCTCAACTGAACTACATTCACAATCGAAACCGAAAAGCTTCCAACAAGGCGACAAGGCGACACAGCTTACAGCCTTAAAAGAGAGAACGCTTGGGGGTTGGGGTTGGAGCTGAGGGCTGGAGGCTGCTTCATAGCTGAATGAGAAAAGCACTTAACTCTTAAAGGCGAAATGCTTGTAAAATTTAAGCCCTACTTAATTTGCGATACACTCGTAAACAATTGCCCGCGGCTGTCGCTTGAGTAAGAGCGCTGAGGGTTGGGGGCGCCCGATAAGGGGGTAGAGCGGTGGGTGGGGGTGGGCATGTAGGCTGGCGGCAGCTGTAGCCGTAGCTAGAGCTGTGCTCCTGCTTTCACAATTTTTACTAATTTTAATAAAGCGTCGCGGCAAAGACAATGCTTCAGCTGCTGCTGCTGCCGCTGCCGCCGCCTCTGTCGCTGCTGTTGGCTGCCTTTGTGGGCAACTCGATATCCTGGCTAAGACAAAGGCTCACATCAACAGGAAACCGCAAGGCGCTCACACAACTACCCAATCCTCCTTGCCTCCCCCTCCCTTGAGGCAAGTCAAAAAATGTTGTGTGACGCGCGGGCGACATTTGCCTTGCCAAAGGGTTCCAGTGGTCGGGGGCGGGGGCTGAGGCTGGGGGTGTGGGCGTATTTTTTGGTTTTCTTATTTCTCATTATGCAGCCAGCAACAACAACAACAACAACAACAAGGATGAAGACAACAACTGGCTTGTCTTGGCTTGGCTATGCGTAGTCCTTGAGCTCCTGCAGCTTCTTGCCTAGCCTCCGCCCCCGCCCCGGCTCCTGCTCCTGGCCTGATGGGCAAATGAAGCAACCGCGTTGTGGCACGCATCAGCGGCACAATTTCTGTCTGTCTCTGTGTGTGTGTGTGTGTGTGCCAGCATCCAAGAGTATCCCTGGTGTTCCAGCAGCCCCCATCCACCCTCCGCCTCCCCCTGCTCCTGCTCCTGCTGTACACTCGCTTTGGTTGCCCGTGGATTACTCAATTAATTTAATTATGCGCTGTCAATCATTTCGTTGCCTGCCAGCCTCGAAAGCCCCCTCCCGCCGCCCCGTCGCCTACCCCTTTCTCTGCTGCCGAAATATAAAGAACGAAAGAAAGTGAGTGATTCCCTCTTGTTGCCACTTAATTTCTGCTGTGCCCGGCCAGACAGCGCGACGCCTTAGCCTGACTCCCGGCCACGGCCACGGCCTCAGCCACAGCTACAGCCGCAGCAGCCACAGCCGCAGCTTTGTCTTTTTCCTTGCACTGTCAACTGAGCCGCAGAGCGGGTGTATTAGTTGAGTGCATTGAGAAGTCAGAGGATCAAGTTAAGTCTCAGTTGAGGTGAGCAGAATGCAAATTGCGTGAGTAGTAATAGAATAATAGTAATAGAGGCCAGAGTGTGAAAAAAGTTATAGTTCATAGATATAAAGTGAATGAGTCACAGTGAATGAGGCGCAGTGAAAAGTCACAGTGAAAAGCGAAAAAGCCCAATGTGAATCGCACACACTGAAAAATTCACATTGAATTTAAGATGGATGAGACTGAATCAGTCTAGAGTGAAGGAATCACAGTGATGCAGTCACAGTTTAACACATGAAGAGTCACGGCTTTAATGAAAGGAATACGAATTGAGTGAATAATAACAGAAAAATGTTTAAAATTCAGAGTGGAATAGGTAAAGTTCAGTAGTTAAGTGAACAAGTCACAGTGAATGAGTCACTGTGAAAAGTCCATGCAAACAGATCAAAGCGAAAAAGCCAAATGTGAAACGCACACACTGAAAAATTCACAGTGAATTTACAATGGATGAGACGATCAGTCAGAGTGAAGGAATCACAGTGATGCAGTCACAGTTTAACACATGTAGAATCACAGTTTAAATGAAAGGAATACGAACTGAGTGAATAGTAACAGGGGAAGGTTTAAAAATCAGAGTGGAAAATTTTTAGTTCATAGTGTAGTGAAAAAGTCACAGTGAATGAGTCACTGTGAAAAGATCATTGCGAAAAAATCAGATGTGATTGGACCACACTGCGAAATTCACTGTGATGGGACTAGAGTGAATCACACAGAGTGAATCAGTCAGAGTGAATGAGTCACAGTGATAGAGTCACAGTTTAAGAAGACACAGTGATATTTGATGACATTTGCTGATATGAGATGCTGTGAAAAGTCACAGTTTAACGGGCAACCTTTCAATTCACAATACCTATTACAATTTTAGGGGAAGATTTCTTCAGTCACAGTCACGGGCACTGTTCACAGTCACAACTTCGGCCTATGAATTCCATTCAATTAGCTAATTGCCTGGCCGAGCAGAGCATCGAGCTGCTGGTAAGGTCGTTCAGTCGTCTTCCTTCAGCTGTCTCAGCCGTCGCAGGCTGTCTCTGCCACGCCTTCCTTCCGTCGCTCCCCCCGGCCGCTTCTCAACTGTTACACCCGCCATTTTTTGTGGGCGCTATCCATCATAGAGTCCGACCATTCGCAGTTCAAGAAATCATTTGCGTTTTCAGCTCTCACCTTCCACATAGCGCCGCCCCACCCCTCAGCCCCGGCGAGGCAGCGAAACCCTTTCTGGCATCTGCTGCTGATGCGTTTCGCATGCTGATCCTGGCGACGTCGTCATGTTGACTTTTCCATTTGCCTTGGCAATTTTCTTGCACTGAGCATTTTTCTTTGAACACGACGCGTCGCGGCTTTTGCCTACGCGCTCGCCTCGTATCCTGCGGGCTTTGTTTATCCATCTATTTGTATAAGCTGCATGCGTGTGTGTCTATGCATGTGCCTGTGTGTGTGTGTGTGCGTGTGTGTGTGTGTGTATTCGTGGTGTTTGCTTACATGTGTAAATTACTTTTCAATCTTGTGATTACTTTCTTTTTTTTTTGGCATTTAATTATTTTAATTACGGCCCAGCGCACAGGCGGCGACGAATTCGGTTCGGCTCCAAGGAACCAGTTCATCTTTAATTGCGACTCTAGCTGGAGCACAGCAAATAAAGATGCTCTGTGCTAAGCAAAGGCAAAGTGAGGCGAGGCGCCTCCTCTCTAGCCAGTGCACACTGTGACAGATATGGGATGTTGACTTCATCATGGGAATAACTATTGAGGCTTTAGCCAAGGCGGTCTTAAGGAATCGACTCTATAGCTATTTGCTTAGCTTTTATATAGATTGTATATATATATTTATTTTTATATCGTAGAATCTGTTGAATGTTAAATTCAAATTGGCATAGAACATCTCTCAAGTCTTATGCGATCAACGAACTAGTTCATTTTATGTTTTCAAGACTTATGCGTTCAATGAACTAGTTCATTTTATGTTTTCAAGTCTTATACGATCGGTGAACTAGTTCATTTTACGCTTCAACATTGAAGCAATCAACACTAAGTAGCCAATGAACTAGTTCAGTTCGCACCGCTACGGCACAATATTTGTATTCAATACGATATTCACTTAATGAACTAGTTCTATTTGTGCCTCAATGACACACGCTTTAATTATTATTTGTATACAATGTTATATTCATTCCACGAACTAGTTCCATCTACGAATAGTCAGCAATTTCAATTTGTATTTAATGTTATATGTATTTATTGAAATAGTTTCATTTGTGCTTCGACGACACTCGATTCAACTGCAATTTGTACTTAATTTTGTATTGTATTCATTCAATGAACTAGTTCCGTTTACGCCTAGGCAACAGTTCCAGTGTATTCAATGCTATATTCATTCAATGAACTAGTTTAATTTACGCATAGGCAACAATTCCAATTTGTATTCAATTTTATAGTCATTCCATGAACTAGTTCCGTTTACGCCTAGGCAACAATTTCAATTTGTATTTAATTGTATATGTATTCATTGAACTAGTTCCATTTGTGCTTCGACGACACTCGATTCAACTGCAATTTGTACTTAATTTTGTATTCATTCCATGAACTAGTTCCATTTAGGCCCAGGCAACAGTTCCAGTTTGTATTCAGTGCTATATTCATTCCATGAACTAGCTCCGTTTACGCCTAGGTTACCCTTAAAGCCATACAAATATGCTGTTTGATCAATGAGCTGGTTCCGCTCATGCCGCCAAGACACTTGAAGCAATCCCAATCCAACCAAAGGGTTGTGAGCCCTTGCAATTTGTAGTTCACTAGTTCATTGGCACTGCTTGGAATACAAATGCTTATATATCACAGCTCGAATTCGAATTTCAATTACTTCTTGAACCTCTTTTGACTCAGGCAAGGAACTGCAGGTATATACATATAGGAAAATCTAGCTTACTTAAAGTCTGCTCAGAAATTTGTTCGGACAAGTAGTTAAATATTTAATGCGATTTAAATTTCGTAAAGTTTTCACGCCAAACTTTTGTGAACTGCGAGAAAGTTCAGAGCAAAATCGATACGACTACGCACATAACCTCACCAGAAAAAAGGCCTTTAAATATAATATATGTGTATATATAAATATACATATATATGTATATATATATGTGTATACATATATTTGATTGTTGTGGTCTATACGAAAATGTCTAGAAAGTTTGTTTGAAACACTTGCAAATATGCCGCGAACTATGCAAAAACTTTCCGTGAACTTTACCCAAAAAAAACACCAGAACAAAAAAAAAAACAAAATTCTAACGGAACTAGTTAATTGGAACTTGGGTGAGCTGGTTTGCTTGAACTTGTTCCTCGCAACTGACTCAAAAGGCACAGCAAGCAACTAGTTCGTATCAGAGGCGAACTAGTTCCGCGCTGATCGTGGCCAATTTGTTGGGTTTGCACTTTGCGCCGCTATCGCCGCAGCCGCTGATTCAGTCACAAAGCTGCGTCACCAGCAGCAGCAGCAGCAGCAGCAGGCGGCGTCGGCAGCGGCAGCTGATAAGCCATGCATACACAGAATCGCAATCGGAATTTGAATTTTTGTTTTGCTTTTGCTTTTGGTTTTTTGTTTTTGTTTTTGAGTCAGTGATCGAGAAATCTACAAAACAAGAAGCAACAACAACAAATTTGCCTGCCAATCCAGCTGCGGACGGCGCGTCGCGCGCGTCTGCGGACTGCGCCCGACAACGGGATAAACTCATTTGTGAATACCAGCAACAGCAGCAGCAGCAGCAGAGGCAGCGACAGCAATAGCAGCAGCAGCAGCAGGAGTTGGCGTCGCTGCTGGAATTCACAATTAGCGTGCAAGAGATAAAAGGCAAATCAGCGCTGATGGCGTCTGGCTGCAGGAATGCGCTGCGTCTTTTTCGGACAACACACACACGCACACACACACACATACGCTCTGCCGCGTACTGCGCCGACGCTGTGTGGCTGGCATACGACGTGCGCGTATAACAGTTGCCGCAACTGTGCTAAGCCTCAGCGACTGGGGAAAGGCAGGCGCACGAGCACAGCCGACGACGATTTGGCGACTCGTGTTTACTCCGAAAACGCCACAGCTGGGCGGGTGTGTGTGTGCGCGCCGCTGCCGACGCTGGCAGCGACAGCAGAAATTTGGCTGCAATTTTCATTGCGTTCGAAAGTTCGACAACTTTGGAAAACTGTCAGTTAGCAGCGAACTTAGAACAGGTAGAGACGCACGTTTTCGGGCTTCCTCCTGAGCCAGAGAGCTGTATGTAGTAGTAGTAGTCGCAGAAGAAGAAGAAGAAGCAGCAGCAGTAGCAGCAGCAGCAGCAGCAGCAGTGTAAGCAGTAGACAGAGCAAGAGGACGAAGCAGCAGAGTTACGCGAACTTTACGAAGTTTCCTCGCGTCGTCCACGTCGTCGTCGTCGTTGTTGTCGTGTGCCGAGTGACGATTGCATACGCCTCTTAGCGTGTTGCCCCCGTACCGCACCGCACCGCTCAGCTCAGCTCAGCTCAGGCCGCGCGCGCGTCCAGAGTGCCCCACTGCCAATCCCGGCGCGGCCGATGCGTTCGCTGCTGGCGCTGCGTCGACGCCGACTGCGCGGCCAACGTGTTGGTGTGTGACGGCCAGCCAGCCAGCCGCTGACGATGTAAAATTTTATTACCCCAAACGCAACGCAGCAGTCGGTTTTTGGACGTCCGGACTTCACGCCGCCAAAAAGAAATCGCCGCTCAACGGTTTATTGCAATTCAGACGCGCAGCAGCAACAACAACAAACCAAAAACAGAAAGAAGAATATAACAAAAAAAAAAAAATAAAAACTTTGCCGCGCCGCATCAAAAGTTAAAAACAAACTTTTGCCAAACTACGCGACGCGCGCCCAACTTAACAAAGTTTCGCCTTGCCCAAAGGAAGCGAACAGCAACAACAACAACAACAACAGCAACAACAAGCAAATGCAACAACAACAACAAACAAACAAACAAACAAAAAATATCAAACAAAAATCAAACAAACAAATTTTAAAGTGAAGTCGTCGCCGTCGCCGTCGCCGCTGCCGTCGCTGACGTCGGCGTCGGCCTAAAACTAAGCTCAAAGTCGAGCAAAGTGCGCGCGTTAATTGATATTGCGTATACGCCACGGCGGCTCCAAAACAAAACAATCCGCGACTATTGTGCGCTACACTTTATATAATTTTTTTTATATATCTAAAACAAATTCCAAGTGCAGTGCAAGAGCTAAATGCATATATAACTAAAAGTATATATATGAGCTAATTTTTTGTTCTTTTTCTCTGTGTGTGTGTGTGTGTGTGCGCTCGCGCGTGTGTGTGTGTGTCAAGTGCAACATGCAGCATGGCAAGCCTGCAACAACTACAACAAGCAACCAAAAATCTCTAAAGTGCAACACACAATAAAATAAGACAACCAAAAATACCACAAAACAAATACCAAAAAAAATAAAAACAAAACAAAACAAAGCTAAACCGAATCGCACAATTCTCAAATAGGTAAAGTTCAAATTTTCTCAATCTAAAACAAACTAAATCGAACAGAAGAAATAAAAGAAACTGTCAAGCTCCTAAACCAGCCAGGAACTCTATATTTAGTCCATTAGCTAACTAAGTAAAACCCATTAAAAACAAAAAAAAAAAGTAATACACATAAATATCAAAAAATATTTATATATTAAAACAACAAATAGAAATTCAATGCAACAAGAAAAATCACATTGAAATTTTTTGCAAGCTCAAGAAAATACCAAATAATAAACGAAACAAATCAAAATGTTTATGCAAATATTTGCCCCAAATTCTTCATCTTATGCCCATTAATCTACATGATAAACATAGCTAAGCCAGTGTTGTCAAGCTCTATAATTTATTTTTCTTTTCAAAAAAAAAAAAAAACAACAAAAAATCTGTTGCCTAACCTCAGGCGCCAGCTCGTTGGAGAAATTGTGATAATAAAATGTGAAGAAAGTGATTGAGGGATAGATGATTAGGCAATTGTATAGAGCGTAGATATCTGAGAGATATAGTGTAGGAAAATGACGTTAGAGAACCGTACATTGTCTCAACCTAAGCCGAGTGCATGAGGCAGTTCCCATCTGCAAATGTTTTTGTATAGAATGTTATTTCTGGGACTTAACTATGAGTTAAGTTCTAGAGTTTATTATTTAAGTGCTTCGACTCCAGATGTCCGACTCAAGTTGTCCAAGTTGGCCGAAATGAAATTAACAACTATTCTAAGATCAATACAAGTCGAGATAGGCAAGCACAATTGAAGATTTGTTATATAGACCTCTTCAAGATAAAGTATTGCAGCAGCCATGTGTTATAGTCTTTGATTTGTATATAATATATATATAGAGCATACGATCTGCGTTATATGCACTTATTTATGGCCATACAATAACCAGAGTTTAAGATGTGAAAGTATTCCCAGATTTATTTTGATGCATTTTGCATCATTTCTATCTAGAGTCTGGTACTTCTAGCACCGTCCTCATATTTATTCTGTAATGACATAAATATGAAGTTTACAGCATAAATATGAAAGCGATGCTGGAAGTGCCCGACCTCAGATAGAAATGATACAAAATGTTTTTGCTTTCCTCAAGATAGTTTTCTGTTAGCTCTCAACCATTCATCACTTCCATCACTTTACTAGATCTATGTATAGCAGTCTACTCTATATTCCATACTCTAGTCACACTCAAGCACAGCTTCAGTTGAGGCCTATATGAAGTCAAGGACTCGAGTCAATTGGAATTTAGTTTCCAGTTTTAAAAGACAAAAGTCATAAACTGTATTGAGAATATTTTCTTATAGATGACACAAAATATGTGATGAGATATTGCCAAAGGAAATAGTAATACGCTTGTCGAAGCATAATAGAGTTATATCAAAAGAGTTTGAATATAGTATTTGAATTTCTAAATTTATGTCTAGTTTCAAAAAATATGTATAGAATAATCCCTTTTAGATTACCTGAGAAACGTTTATCGAAAATACTAACACGCTTTTTGGGGCAGTCTAAGTAGAGCTATGCCTTTTCTCATTTAGAGTAAGTAGAAGAATAGCTGGAAGGAAAAACTTGAACTCGAGTCAATTGCTAGTCTAGTATTTTAATTGCTGAAGTCGAGAAAACTTTCATCTGAAATATTCTACTGCATTTTTCGTCTATGAAATGAACTGACTGCTGTTTTTTTGTCAGTGTACAAAATTATGTTTTTAGACTTTTAGTTTTTATGTTTGAAGTTTCAAGTCTTTTGATTTTCAAATTATTTTTTTATGAATTTCGTTTGCGTTCAGATTGCAACAGCAATTGTTGCTGCTGCGGCGGCAACTGCATGATAACAATGAATCCACCTGCTTGATCCCCAATTCCCACTCAAATAAACTCTCTTTTCCCCCAATTTTTGTTGTCAAATGCTACTAACATTTAGCCGTAAGTAAAAAGACAACTAACAACCAGAACAAATACAAACCAAAACCAAAAAAAATACCACAAAAAATACCAAAACCAATTTTGAGCTCACATGAAAATTTGTTGTTAAGGCATTTTGGCAACTGGCAAACTGGCAAAAATGGCGCTGTCCAAGCGGCCCTTAAGCAAGGAGACGCCCTTGGTCGAGAGCAGCAGCAACAGCAACAACAGCAACAACAGCAGCAACAGCAACATCAGCAACAACAGCAGCAACAGCAATGAGCATGAGACGTCGATAAAGCGACGCAAACGCTGCAGTCGCGATGATGAATTGGCTGTCAGCAACAACAACAACAACAACAACAACATCACAACCAGCAACAACAACAACACATTGCCACAGAAGAAACGACAGCTGGCGAAAACAGCAAGCGGCGAGAACAACAATCCAACAGCAGCAACAGCTGCAGCAGCAGCAGCAGCAGCGGCCGCCACAGCAACACCCAAAACAGCAGCAGCTGTTGCCGCCGTACAAGATGCTGCCGATCAGGATGACGAGACATTGATACGGGAAACTCAGGCGGCGCTCAAGAGTCTCTCGGGCAGCTGGCCAGACGCGCGCACCAATCTGTATCGCTTGCAGGAGCAGGAGGACGAGAATCCGCCGCCATTTCAGAATCTGTTCGAGGAGAAGCAAAAGTATGCGAACAGCAACAGCAACAGCAGCAGCAACAGCAACAGCAGCAACAGCAACAGCAATTCGCACACATTGCTGCTGCGCTTTCACAGGCAAAAGGAGAACGATCAGGCGCGCCTCAATGCCAGCAACAACAACATCAGCAACATCAACAACGACAACAACAATAACAGCAGCAGCAATGGCAGTGGCAATGGCATTGGCAGCAACAGTAGCAACAAAAAGGATGACAACAGCTCCTGCTACACACAAGCAACATCCGCCTTCAAGCCGCCCATCGACATCATCAAGCGCAATGGGCAATTGGCCGCCGCAGCCGCTGCCCACGCCCACGCCCAGGCCCAGGCACACGCCCACGCCCAGGCGCAGGCCTACGCCCATGCACAGTATACGAGCAGCGCCTACAATGCCGCCGAGGCGTACTATGGCTATGCAGCAGCAGCAGCTGCCAGCCAGCAGCAACAGCAACAGCAGCAGCAACATCAGCAGCAGCAGCAGCAGCACGGCCTCTGCCTCGATCAGAGTCGCAGCTACGATCTGGCGCCGCAGCTGGGCTCGCCCAACGAGCCGCGGCTGGCCAAGGCGGTGGGCAAGGAGCCGCTGATGGATGCCAAACAGTATACGATATTGCAGCCGGCGGGCGTCGGCAGTCGGGCGGCCTCGGTGATGCAGGATATTGCACGTGAGGGAGTTATTGGTGTTGCGCCAACGACGACAGCAGCAACAGCAACAGCAGCGGCAGCAGCAGCAGCAGCGGTGGCAGTCACAGCAGCAGCAACAACGGCGGCGGCGGCAGCAACGCCAACTGCAACAGCTGCGCCCACAGCAACAGCCACGCCCCTAGCAGCAGCTACGCCCACAGCAACACAAGCAGCAGCCGCAGCGTCTACGCCAGCGCCCAGCTACTCGCCGGGCAGCCAAAATCGCGGTAAGTTGTTGTCGTTGTTGTTACTAGACACACACCAAAAAAAAAAAAAAAAAAAAAAAAAAAAAAGCTAAAAAAGGCTAAGGCTACAGCTCCATTAAGCTGCTGTGTTAACGGTACCGGTTCCGGTGCCACTTTCAGTGCCAGTTCCAGTTCCGCTCGTGAACCAAGAACTTCCCAACCACCCGCACCACCACCGATCAACAGCTCCACACCTCCCCCCCCCCACACACACACACCACCCTCCAGCCCAACCATCCACACATTTAAAGAATATGAAATATGAATTCGGCGAAACTTCTTGTTGCATTGAGTTTTAAGACAAATTGGCTAAGCAATAATAGACAATAGACCTGTAGAGAGTGAGAAAGAGACGGAGAGAGAGAGCGTGTGTGTGTGTGTGTTTCTTATGATCACACATACATGCATGCATAAATTACTCTGCAAATGTTTTCCATCTGACGTGAGTCCTCTTCAGTTGTTGTTATCATCATTAGCATTATCATTATTATTGTTGTTGTTGTTGTTGTCATTGTTATTACTATTATTATTATTATTATTATTTGCACATTTAGGCAGCAATGGGCTGTCAACCTCAAGACTTCTTCGCCCCCCCCTTTCCGGCCCCAAGCTCAGCATCGCTCAAAAGTTCACATTAAGTGGTTGGGGGGCGGGTGGCGGTAGGTGGTTGCCGGTTGTTGGTGGGCGTGGCGCATGATACGTGGTCTACGGCAGAGGCAAGACAGCTAATGGCTTGTAAAACCCACACACACACACACACGCACACACACACACATGCAGACACACGCCAGCCTAGAGATGACATAACCAAACGAAATTATGAAACGAAAAATATATAAAAAAAATATATGAAAAATATATAAATTAATTAAAATAATTTTGATTGAAGTAAAAGTGAGTAATATGTGTAAAGTTGCTAGGAAAAATAAACGATGAGAAATATATAAATCAGGGTAAAACAGAAATAAATGGAAAGACTTAGTAAAAAAAAAATAAATAAATAAAAATAAAATTTTAAAAAAATTAAATAAAAATTCAAATAAAAATATTAAAAATGTTCTATATAAAAATATATCAAATTTATTATTAGCAAGTGTATTTGGCAGAATAAAAAAAAATAATAAAAAAAAAAAAATAGAAAAATATATGTATATCAAGAGAGGGAGAGAAAGAGAAAGAAAGCGAGAGAATCGCTAGAAATATAAAGAAAGTATTTGAATAGATAAAGTAAAAAATTTATTTTTAAAAAAATTTTAAAAATATAAATTACTATAAAATATACATAAATAAATACAGAAATGGATACAATATTAAAATAAATTTGCTAGCTTAAAAGAATTAAAAGATTTTGACATTATTCCTTTCTTTTATGAAGCTAACTTTGAGACAGTGTTGTTTTTTTTTTTTTTTTTTATTTTTTTTTTTTTTTTTTTTTTATTTTATTTAATTTTTATTTTTTTGAGTCTTCAAAAAAGTTGTAGATATTGTAGTCTTAATATGCAGCGAAAAGGAGAGAGTAGCATTCACCTTCTATAAGACCAACAAACGATGCTAGCAGGCCAGTGTTCCAATAGACGTATCTATGATGTTTCTTTAAAACATATAATATATATAAGAAATGATTTGAATACAACAAAAGTAGAATTTACGAGTGCTTCTACATTTATCGTTTATCGATAACAATAGGTTTCCTTTATATTCTCAAAGGATTACTCCAAACATAACGCTGCTTAGGCATCTACATAGCATGCAGCTGGTGCTCATTGCCTATCGATAACATCACCGATAACCGATAAACGCTAAATAGTTCTTAAGTACTTTTAGCATAGCCAATAAACGATTATTTATGCACGAACTAGCGCGCATCTCTAGGCACACACACACACACACGCACGCACACTAGTTGAGTGGCTTCTCCTGTTGGCTGTTGAGCCTTTTTCACTAATTTCAGCGCACATTATACAAATTTTATAAAATTGAACTCTCGTTGTCAAAAAGCGAACAGACAAAACACGTCTACACAAGCACACACACACAAACGCACACAGATGTGAAAAGGGTAAATATGAGGCACGTTTTTGGCAACTGCTTTTGCATATTTATTTTGTCATTATGTGCTGGCATTAATATGCTCAGAGCTCTAAAACCTAAAGCCAAGGGCACAAAAGATTCAAGTGCTCTTAAGCCAGGCACACAACAACAACACAATCAGAAAACACACACACACACACACACTCACAACATATTTTCACTATGGTATTCATATAATTTGAATGACTTTTTAAATAGTTGCCAGAGCGAGAGAGAGCGAGAGAGGGTGAGGAGCAAGAGATACAAAACTAGTTGGCAAAGGCACGTAATAAGTCATTAGCGTGTTGCCGTTAGCCTTTTTAGCCGGGCTTATTAGGCTTTAGCCTGGCTATACCCTGTATTTGGCCATTGCAGGCGCGTCTCGCTTTATTTTAATTAAATTCTAATTACGACCAAATGAGTTGAGTCGCGTCGAGTCGCGTCGAGTCGAGCTGAGTTGCAGTTTGACATTTTGAACGGCCACGTAATAGACACACACACAGACACACACACGCACACACATAGACAGCTCTATATGCATAAATATTTCGAAAAATATTTCATTAAGCCTCCGCCTCTAGCTGCTGCTGCTGCTGCTGCTGCTGTTGTTGTTGTTGCTGCTGTTGCTGTCTGTTACAGCAGCAACACGAGCGCTGTCTGTGTATGTGTGTGCGTGTGTGTGTGTGTGTTTTCTGTGCTGTGACGTTATCTTTGAGAATTTGTGCTTAGAAGGCCAAGTTTAGACGTGGTCTGGTTGATTTTTGGCTGAGAACTTTTTGTTTTTTATGCGCCCACAACAGCAGCAGCAGCAGCAGCAACTGCTGTCATGTGTGTGTGTGTGTGTGTGTGTGTGTGTGTGTGTGTGTACTCTTTTTAAAGTAAATAATGCAAAGCTGTTTTCCATCAAATTTTAATTAATTATTTAGGCTAAAGAATGCGCTGCCTGTCTTTTTTAACATTTAGTTGTTGCTCCTCCTGCTCCTGCTGCTCCTGCTGCTGCTGCTCCTGCCGGTGCTGCTGCTCCTGCCGGTGCTGCTGCTGCTGTCGGCGTGTGCGCCTTGTCAGCTGTACATTTTGCTGGAATATTTTTCTTGCCATGAACATGTCACAGCCCCTTGTACCCTCAGCTACTGCCGCTCCTGCTGCTCCTGCTGCTGCCGTTTGACGCATTCACATAATTAATTAGAAAACCTGTTTGCCTCCCTCGCTCGCTGTCACATTGTTGGCTAGGCATGCGTGTGTGTGTGTGTATGTGTGTGCGTGTGTGCGTGTGTGTGTGTGTGTGTGTGAGTCTAGTTGCTGCCTTGATTTGAATTCATTTTGTTACTTGGTTACTTGTAGATGGCGCCAAATGCCCAACTCCTCATTGCACTGGCCAAGGACATGTCACAGGATTATATTCGCATCATCGAAGGTACAACACGCAACACACAAACACACAACAGACATTGCACACACACTCAACACACACACACACACACACTTACACACATCTCAAGCTCAATTGTAAGCAATTTGTTTCTCTTCCATATGCCTCGACGCTTCTCTTGGCTTGGCCAGTTTGTCGGGTTGTCCGAAGCGCGATAAAGTCACAACGGAATGTAAGTGTCCAACAAGTTTCGTATATTGTAGCGCCTATGTAGATCGATATCACTATTCTCTATAGCTGTCACTCTCTCTCTCTCTCTGTCTGTCTCTTTCACTCTCTCTCTCGCTCTCTCTTTCTCTATCTTAACATATGATCTACTGCCTCTTACCATGGGAGCTTTAATGTTTCTACTGATTTCTCTGTCTCTCTCTGTCTCTCTCTCTGTCTTTTCACACTCCCTCTCTCTCATTTTCTCTTTCTCTTCCGTCGTAGCATGCTGTCTTCTTAGTACGTGTATGTTTGTAGATGTATGTATGTGTGTGTGAGTTTTCTTAGGGTCACTCTTTTTTCCTGTCTTTGTCTTTAAATATCTCTCTCTCTCTCTCTCTCTCTGTCTGTCTCGCATTAAATTTTTCATTCTTTCAGTCTACTCTCTGAAGTTTTCTTTCTCTTTCACTGAATTTTCTTCAAATCTTTATCTCTCTGTCTCCCAGAGAGCCCTTCTCTGTTTCTCTCTGCATTTTTTGATGTCTTCGCCTCTTTCTCTCGACTTTCCATCATCCCCCAAGCCCTATAACTCTCTATAAATCGTTTTGTCTTCATCTTTCTCTAACTGTATCTCTTTCTGTGTATCTACCTCGTTCTCTCACTCTATCTAATTCCGAACTCCTCTCTTATTTCGAGTTCCCCACCTCCTTTTTCTATATTAGAATTTCACCCTGAAATCTTTCTCCAGGTATCTCTTTGCTCTAAGCTCTCTCTATAAATCCTATTATTGCTATCTCTTTCTCTATCCCTCTCTCTCTCTCTCTCTCTCTCTCTCTCTCTCTCTCTCTCTCTCTCTCTCTCTCTCTCTCTCTCTCTCTCTCTCTCTCCGGCTGTCGTTCTCTAAGCACTCCACGTCTCTGCGTAGCTCTTCCTTCACTCTTAAGCTCAACTTTGGTTTGCTCTGCATATGATCTACATATCAGGAGGCTTAACTCTATCTATCTGTCTCTTTCTTTTGCAATTCCTATGCGATGTAGTTGTGTGACCCGTAGTAGTGTGTATTGGCTGCCTGTGCTAGAGTCCTAGCGACCTAGAGTCTTAGACCCTTTACTGACAATTAACTAATGACACTCACCCCTCACTCGCCACCCCTCATCCCCCTCGAAAACCCGGTCGGATCGTCCTACTCTCCTACAACCACAGTGCTGGCGTTGCACGAACAGATATTGAAATGCCCCACGCCTGGCTGCAACGGACGGGGACACGTTCAGCCGCACCGGAGCGTGCACCGCAGCCTGTCCGGCTGTCCGCGAGCTATACGGCGCTTGGCGGCTCGTCGATCGGTGGTTGGGCGCTATCAGTCGATGTGCGTGAGCGTGAGTGATAGCCCGATAGCGATAGCATTGCCATTGCCATTGGCATTGCCCCTGGCGGCGGCAGGCGGAGGCGATAGTGAGAGCGAAAGCGATCACGATCACAATAACGATCACGATCACAATCACGATAACGATAACCATAGCGATAACACAGCAGGTGCGTTCGATCGCCTGTCTCTGCCAAGCAATCAAAACACAAGTGAAATTATTCATTACAAAAACAACTTTATATCTAAATCGAAATCTAAAAAAAAAAAACACTTCAATAATACCTTTTAACAATTTATTTTGCGCTCTCTCCTGTTCCCACTCTCTCTCTCTCTCTCTTTCTCTCTGTCTCTCTCACACTCTTTCCTTACACAATACTGCCTCATATTCCTATCTCTAACTATGTCTAACTCACTCATTATCTAACTCTCTCTCTCTCTCTCTCTCTCTCTCTCTCCCTCTCTCTTACACACACTCTCTTTCCCTCTCATAATCTCTCTTTAATCTATCTCCCTCTTATACATACACACACACTCTCTCTCTCTCTCCCTTGCTCTGACTCTGTCTCTATATCATTTTCTCTTTCTCTACATATTTCTTTCTCTCATGCACATACTCTTTCTCTCTTTCCATTTCTCTCTCGCTCTCTGCCACTCTCTCTCTCTCTCTCTCTCTCTCTCTCTCTCTCGCTTTCTCCCCATCTCTGTCCATCTGTCTGACGCTGTGCGCAGCTGGCGAACTGGAGAAGCATGAGAAGGAGCTGCATGCCCTGGACAAGCTCAAGATCACCTCTAGCCATTATTTGAACAACAACAACAGCAGCTGCATTAACAACAACAATACGAACAGCAACAACAACAACAACAACGGCAGCAACAACAAAACGATGCCCATTATCAAAACGGAATACAGTCCGGTGGCCAGCATTAAATCGGAATATAACAAAAGTCCCATGCACTCGTATTTGGCCAATGATGCCGCTGCGGCGGCCAGCAGCGCCATACCCGCTGGCAGTGCGCGCAGCAGCAACAGCAGCAGCAACAGCAACAATAACAACAACAACAGCAACAACAGCAGCAGCAACAACAACAACAATAGCAACAGCGAAGCGCACTTGAGCCGCTATGTTGGCATGCAAAGTCCACACGCCCAACATCACCAGCAGCAGCAGCAGCAGCAGCAACAACAGCAGCAGCAACACACGCTGCATCAGCAACGCGGACCCTTCATCGAGGGCAATGCCACACAGATGATGCCCGCGGGCAATGCCAGCGCCGGCGACGCCAACGATCCAGCCAGCTATCACTCAGAGCACCAGCAGCAGCAGCAACAGCAGCAGCAGCAGCAGCAGCAGGCGGACGAGCGTCAGCAGCAATATGAGCAGATGCGCTATGCGCAGAGCCATGGCCATGATCCGAGCGCGGAGCAGCAACAGTTGCTCGCCAGCAATCCCAGCAGCAGCGAGCTGTCGCCGGTGACGGCGCGCAGTGCCTATGAGCATACGCATCCGCATCCGCATTCGCATCCGCATCCGCACTCACATCCGCACACACATCCGCCGGGCACAGTGGCGCCCGTGTTCGTCGGCCTCGGCGTCGGCGACTCGGTCAGTGGCGGCGGCGGTGGCGGTGGCGGCGGCGGTGGCGGTGGCAGCGCAGCGGGCTTCGAGCGCTACGATCCGAATTGCTGCCCCAGCGGGGGACAGCGACTGCAGCCGGGCGCCACAGCGGCCACAGCGCCGGCCAACATGTACCACTATCTGCCACAGGCGGCGGACGACCTGCAGGCGCAGCAGCAAAAGTACTTGCAGGAGCAGCAGCTGCTGATGGCCAAGGCCGAGCACGAGGAGCTGGCCAATGGGGGCGGGCCGATCTATCCGCGGCCCATGTACCACTACGATCCGACGATGGGGCCGCTGCCGCCGGGCTTCTCGGCGATTAACTTGTCGGTGAAGATGGCTGCGGCGCAGGCGGCGGCAGCAGCAGCTGCCTATCAGAATCAACAGCAGCAGCAACAGCAACAGCAGCAGCAACAGCAGCAGCAACAACAGCAGCAGCAGCAGCAACATCTACAGCAGCAACAGCAGCAGCACAGCAAACAGAGCAGTTCGCCGACGCCAAATGTGGGCGTGGCAGCGCCAGCTGTTGACCTATCGGGCGCCACATCGGTAACATCGTCCAGCCCGCACGGTTTCAACTCGCCAGCCTCGCACAACCAATACAACCAGCGCATGGGCAACGGCAGCCCACAGCCCGGCGCCAGCCCCAACATTGCCAGCCCCCAAGTGCCGAGTCCGCAGGGCCAGACGCTCGATCTGAGCGTGACGCGTTTGCCGCACAGGTAAGACCGTATGAAAAAAAGCAGAAGAACTCCTACTCCCGCCTCACCCCATTTACCTAACATCCAAAGTCCACTCGCCCAGGCTCAACTCGACTTTGCGTTTAGCCTAGATAAATAATATTTTGGTTTAATTACTTGTTAATTACTGTTTAATTACTTGTTAATTACTATTTAATTACTTTCATTTGACTCATTTCATATTATTTTGTGCACTCTCTCGAGCATATTGAATCATTGTCATATATTTCAATAAATACTGCATCTGACCTCAAGTAACTTGGGCACTAGAAGAGCTAGCTTTACCAAACTTGGTACATCGGCTCCTATGTAAATTTTAAGCTTAGTTTTAGACATTCATCTACTATCTTTGGTGTTTTTAAGTTAGAATAAGCTACAGTTAAGATAAGGATAAGTTACTGATATTCTATATAGATTACATTTAACTTAATATCTGTAAAAACTGCACTCATACAGATACCAATTGAAATCGTCTTCAAGATATAGTATATATATATGATTATAAGAAGGATCTAGAAACTTGATAGATAGAACTTGAAAATCAATATGCTATAAGAAGAGATGTATGGTGAAAATGCTTTTAATGCTAAAAATGGCATATCTATAAAAACCACTCTATCATAAGTATCAGTAGTACCTAACTGACCTCAAAGAACTCGGGAAAGTAATGAGCTATAAAGACAAAATTTTATATCTAAGCTCGACTATATATTCCAATCATTTAAATTTAGAAAAATAGCACAGTAAAGTGTTTTCAAATAACTTTTTGCTATAGTAAGCTCAGCTGACCTCAAGGAACTCAGAGACGAAAAGAGTTACACGACTGAGAATTTTTGTCTGAGCTCTGTTAAGTATACCCATTACTGAAACAGTTTGAAATTATAATTATATTAAGCCCTTATAATATGATAAGTTGACATAGCAGGCAAGCATAATTGAAAGTATTTCCCCTATTAATTGGTGTCCATCTCTTTTTTTTTTTTGAATAGCATCATCACGAGCCCGCAGTACGGCGCCGACGGCCTTGTTGTGGGCCACGGTCAGGGCTTTGGCAGCGCTGCGCCCGGCTCAATCGGACCGAACGGACCGCCGCGTTCACCACAAATGGAGCCAGTGGACTTTAGCGGACCGCCACGTCCGCTTGGCTTTGGCCTGGTGGGTCACATCAGCGGGCCGCGTCCATACAGCCGCGAATCGACGCCCGACAGCGGCGGCTCACACTACATCGAAACGTACAGAGATCCGAGCGGTACGTTCCCAATGCCATATCTAATCCTATGATAGCACATAGCTCATATATACAATATCGTATATCATATCACATCCTGTGTTTCTGTAACCCCTCGCTACACTGCAGGCTATTCACCACATCCTGGCTATGGCATGGTAGTGCAATCCGACTACCCACCAGCTGGCTATCATGGCTATGGCCCCGCCGCCTATCAGTGCAGCAATCCGTATGCGACGGCCGTTGGACCCGGCGGCTACCCGACGCCCGTTTCCGGCGGCTACTCACCCAGTCCGGCCACCTGCTACTCGATGCCACCGCCGCAGCACATACCGCAGCACGACAAGACCAAAGACGGGTGAGTCCACTGCACTACCCGTGTGCCTCTGCCTAATCTAAAATGCAATTAGTGAAAAGTCCTTGATAAGTGCTCTTGATGGACAATATGTGCCATCCATCTAACAGCATCGTTCACTGTGGCCCATCAGTCACAGTCGCTGTCACTGTACCTCCCCCCCTCCCTCTCCCTGTCGCTGTCCCTCTCACTGTGTCGCACAGTGGTTGCAGATGCTATGAGCTGTAGGAAAAACCCCTTGAAGCTTTGGGATATGCCAGAGAATGAGACGTAGTGAAAAGTGTGAATCAAATTCACTTTCATATTCCCCTTATTATGCACTACCCACAAAAAAGCTAAATGCTGGGTATATTGTGTTTGTGCGAGTGTATGTAACAGACAGGAGAGGGCGTGGCATAGCATTTACGGAAGGTCTACGGATGATATACTTAACGAGTTGATTTGATCTATTTACATTTACGTCTGCCGAGCACCGTCCGTCTGCCCATCTCTCTATACGTCGGCCTATCTGTTGCTCTACTCATCCGTCTGTACGTCCGTCTGTCCGTCGTTCCAATGTTGCCTGCATCTGTGTGTCCATCCGTAAATGTATTTCAGCCGTCGCTCTATCTACCGTTCGCCTCTACCCGCCTGCCTCTACCAGTCCGTCTTTCCATACATACTTCCTTCTATGTTCAGGGCATCTCCTAGTCGGGTACTTCCAAATATTAGAATCTTTATTGCCGTGTCACTGTGCGCTCGAGTGTGTGCGTGTGTCAACAGCTTCTTAGCTAGCATATTAATGATTGCGACCGTACGGACGCAGAGCACTCATAAAAGCCGCCCAAGCTGGACAACCGCAAGCCCCAAACAGTGCCACGAGCCAACTTGGAGTTTCCCCTGAAGAACATATTCTTTCCACTTTTAAATTTAATGAAGCTTTAAAGGACTTTATGGGACTTGTCTTTGTCAAGTTTTAATATGCTCTCCCTTTCTCTCTCTCTGTCTCTTAGCTTGACGGGCTGCTCGCGCTCGGATCGCAATCATTTGCAATCGCATTCACAGGAGCTTAAGTGCCCGACGCCTGGCTGCGATGGCTCTGGCCACGTCACTGGCAACTATTCATCGCATCGCAGTCTGTCCGGCTGTCCGCGCGCCAACAAGCCGAAGAGCAAGCCGCGCGATGGCCAGGACTCGGAGCCGCTGCGCTGCCCCATACCCGGCTGCGATGGCTCCGGCCATTCCACCGGCAAATTCCTCTCACATCGAAGGTAAGCACGAGGCAGACAACAAACCAGATGCGAGCTCACTAACTCTACTTGATCTATCGTTCCACTACCTTGCAGCGCATCGGGCTGTCCCATTGCCAATCGCAACAAGATGCGCGTTCTGGAGGCCGGCGGCACGGTGGAGCAGCACAAAGCCGCAGTTGCAGCTGCTACGGCCATGAAATTCGATGGTGAGTCGACTAGAAATCGGACTAAGAACTAGAGGAATTTATCATAATCAAGACTTTTCAACTGAAAAGTGAGTGTGACAACATTTAGCCAACAGTTCTTAGGTTGAGAATTAGCTATGGCCCACATCTTACGCTATATAGACTGACCCAACAGGAGTTTCGATAACTTTACTTTGGTATCCTTCCAAGTTATCGATAACAGATTACTGTTTTACTATTCTATGAAATTTGCCATTTCATCAGTAAATATCTTACGCTTGCTAAACGCTTGGTTTCAGTTTAAGACAACATAAAAACAACTTTCATATCCTCATAGAGTTTGTGAGGATATAGTGTCTATATAAGACAAATATTTCATATATATTTATACTAAGTCGTAGTCACATTCAACTCGCATTCGAGTGCACACGAAAACCAGTGAAACCTATTGAATATAGTTCTTTTTAAAGAGGCTTTACGTTACTTTCGGATAGAACTTTTGAGGAAGAACCGCTTCAAAAGATTGTGGTCAAAATGTAATAACAATGATCAAAGATCAATAAATGCTAATCAACGATCGGTGATGAATGATCAGTGATTAATGATCAGTGATCAATGATAAATAATCAGTTATCAGTGATCAATGATCAGTTATCATTGATCAATGATCAATAATTAGTTATCATTGATCAATGATCAATAATCAGTGATCAATGATCAATGATAAATAATCAGTGATCAATGATCAATGATAAATAATCAGTGATCAATGATCAATGATAAATAATCAGTTATCATTGATCAATGATCAATAATCAGTGATCAATGATCATTGATCAATGATAAATAATCAGTGATCAATGATCAATGATCAATGATAAATAATCAGTGATCAATGATCAATGATCAGTTATCAGTGATCAATGATCAGTTATCATTGATCAATGATCAATAATTAGTTATCATTGATCAATGATCAATAATTAGTTATCATTGATCAATGATCAATAATTAGTTATCATTGATCAATGATCAGTTATCATTGATCAATGATCAATGATCAGTTATCATTGATCAATGATCAATGATCAGTTATCAGTGATCAACACATTCGCTTATTCATTATCTGTAACTAACTTGACTCTTCTAACTCTCATTTTCTTTCTCATTATCTTCCTCTCTTTCTCTCTCTCTTCACATTTCTTCTTCTTTTTCGCCTCTTCTTCTTCCTCTCTCTCTCTCTCTCTCCGTCTCCCTCTCTTTCTTTGATACTCCTTCTATTTTGTAGCCTGCACCACAGTTGGCAGCCAAGGCATCAAGAAGCCCAAGTTCGATGAGGTTACCATGGTATATCCCAAAGGCTACACAGGTAAGTGTGAGCACCAAAGCTCACTTTCAAGCTTCCTCTTCCTCTCTCTCTCTCTCTCTCTTGCTCTATCTCTCTCTCTCTCTCTCGATCTTTCCTATCTCTATATCTGTTTTGCCTACTCTCATGGCCATTTTGTTAACACAGTTCAAGTCTCTGTCGTGGTTTTCTGTTATGAACCTGGGCTTACAGTGCTTATAATGCCCCAACTATTTCTTCAAATGCTGGGGGATCATAACATGTACATCAAGTTGCCAACACAAGCAGCGGAAAGCAGCTCAAATTTCAAGCAGAGCATGATATATGCAGTTATATACGGTGTATATATGCTAAAACATAGTCAGAAACCATTCGAAATGAGTCAAATGATTCAAAATTGATTCAAGCCATGGAAGAGGACTTTAATTAGATGAAAATATGGTTTGAAATGTGATTGAATTATGATTTAAAATATGATTCAAATATGCATTGAATAATGATTCAAAAATAATGTGCTATATAATTGTAATATATGACTAAAATATTTCAAATATAATTCAAGTATGAATCATGATTCTAATATGGTTCAAGTATTAATTGAAATACGAGTCAATTTTGAATTGAAATCCCATTTAAATATTAATCATTTATGATTTAAGAGATGTTTCAACTGAATCATATATAAACTCAATATGACTTTAGCTTAATTTGAAACAAAGTTTAATTTTAATGAAAATTATGAGTTAAATATAACATGTTCTCGTTGTATTTGGTATATTTTAAATACCAACAAATGGATTCTGATGATGCTCTAGAAATTTGTGCTTTGCCCTTTCGAATCTGCAATTTCTCCTACTCGCTCTCTTTCTCTCTCTCTCTATCTCTGTCTCTCTCTCACTCTCTTTCTCTATCTATCTATCACTCACACTTCTTATCTCTGTGTGTCTTTGCGCTCTCTCGTATTGTACATTTTCGGTTGGAATTTTGTGTGCGTGTGTGCTAACGTCTAACAGAACAACAAACAAAGAAAAAGAAAAAGAAAATACTTTCGTTTTGGCTTTGGTTATGGTTTCGGTTTTTCGGAATGTGCCAGGCGAAACACAAAAAAGAAAAAAAAATACGAAAAAAAGAATACCAAAATATACCAAAAAGAAATTTCATTTCAAAATGCGTGCATTTGTTTTATTCTGCAAACAAGCTCAAGCGTACCAAAATATACCAAAATTGACCTTACGACAGACGACAGGGCCAAAGGAAAACTCAAGTAACAGAAAAAAAAAAACAAAAATAACAGAAAAACATATGTAATAGAAAGCCGGTGCATAACATTAATTCGATGCCCGATACACTTACTAAAATACTAACTAACGCTTATACTATACGAAAACTCTATATATATTCACCAATATGTATGCAAACGTTCACAAATTGTTATTTAAATCCGTTTATCTTCTTCTTTTTCGTTTCGTTTCATGGTTTTTGCTTGTTTGGCAAATGATTTCTTTTAGATTACGCGACGTTTTGTATCGGTGCCGAGTATCTACTGTAAATAGTAAAACAAAAACCAAAAAAAAAAGAAACTCAAGAGTATTTAAGTATAGAACAGAGACAAGCAAAAGGCAGAAAGAACAAAAAAAATATGTAAAAAAATAAGAAAAAAAGTAAAGCAAACCAAAAAAGACAAGAACAACAACAACAAGAACAGCAACAACAACAACAACAATAAGTTCACACAAGCAAAAATGAATTTAAGTAACAAACAAATTGCACAAGAATCGAACCCAAGGTAAGCCGTGATATTTGCTATCTCACTCACACACATACCAACACACTCACACACACACATGCTCACTTGCTCTCACTCACACACACACACACACACATGAAAGCTCCAATTGAGTTGCTAGCACACGCGCACATAGACAACCGTGGAGAGCTTTTGTAAAACAAGAAAAATAAATTTATATTTTAATATCGATCGAGTTCCACATCAAAGAGTAAAAAAAAAAACAAACAAAAACTATTTCAGCGAGCGTCCATCACTAATGCCAAGTCTCTCTCTCTCTCTCTCTCTCCCGCTCTCTCTCTCTTTCTCGTTCGGTCTCTCTCTCTCTCTCTCTCTCTCTCTCTCTGTCACTCTCGGTCTCACTCTCCCTGTCTGCTCTTTGCTTTACATCACGCCTTCTGCTCTCTTCCTGCTTTAGGCGGCAGCGGCTTGGATATTGTTATGAGCGGCGTTGGCGTCGGCGTCGGCGTCGGCGTTCCCTTGCCGCCTGGCATCAATAGCAACAGCAGCAGCAACAACAACAACAATAATAACAACAACAACAATAACAGCAGCAGTAACAGCAACAGCGGCGTCGGCGATAAGACGTCCGTCAATGTGGCCGGCGGCAGCGACGATCTGAACACTCTGGAAGCGGAAATATCAGAATTGCAGCGCGAAAATGCACGCGTCGAATCGCAAATGATGCGCCTCAAGTCGGACATCAACGCAATGGAATCGCAGCTGAGCACCAGCGATCGGGTACGTAGGCTCAGGTTCGTTGATCGCAACAAATTTTGAGTATTTTCTATAATAAAAAAATTAAAATAAAGAATAAACATGAAAAAGAACAAACTTTAACATTAGCAGTAACAGTAACATTACTATTAACAGTAACAGTAACAGTAACAATGACAGTAACAGTAACAGTAACAGTAACAGTAACAGTAACAGTAACAGTAACAGTAACAGTAACAGTAACAGTAACAGTAACAGTAACAGTAACAGTAACAGTAACAGTAACAGTAACAGTAACAGTAACAGTAACAGTAACAGTAACAGTAACAATAAATGTAACAGTAACAGTAACAATAAATGTGACAGTAACAGTAACAGTAACAGTAACAGTAACAGTAACAGTAACAGTAACAGTAACAGTAACAGTAACCCTAACAGTAACAGTAACAGTAAGAGTAACAGTAACAGTAACAGTAACAGTAACAGTAACAGCAACAGTAACAGTAACAATAAATGTAACAGTAACAATAAATGTAACAGTAACAGTAACAGTAACAGTAACAGTAACAGTATATGATCTTCATCTTATAGTATAGTTTATAGGGAGTTGTCTGAAAAGTCTAAGCAAAAACTTAACAGCACAGCTTGAATAGAAAGCTAATCTTAACAGTCTTAGTAACAGCAATGTAAATGTATTCCGAATACTATCCTAACAATAGCACATCTCAGCTTACATATGTTTATGAGAATCGAACTCTATAAACAAATATTCTAGACAAGAATTAACACAAGCACGACAGCAACAACAACAGTAACAGTAACAGTAACAGCAATAGTAACAGTAACTTTAACAGTAATAGTAATAATTCCCATCTCAATGTTGATAGAGACTGAAATTAAGGCCTCCCCACAAGAAATCAACAATTTTTTGCAACTTTTGAGTTGTTAACATTCCTTTAACAGCACACTAACATTAACAGCGACCGTAACAGTAGCAGCAAATGCTATAACCGCAATTAAGTGGGCCAATTAGCTAGGTTATCTTGCGCGATTGCGCAGCGAAAGTTGCGACTTTGCAAGTTTGTTGCTTCTTCGTCTTGTTGTTGTTGTTGTATTTTCTTTTTTCTTTTTTTTTTGGCACCTGAGCCGCGGCTGTTCTAAGTTGCGGCCACTTTTCAAGGACGTCTCTAAACTCCAAAAAACCCAAAAGCAATAATAAGGCATGTGTTAACAACAACAACAACAAGAACAACAACAATAACAAGAACAACAGCAGAAAGAAGTGTAAAAGAAAGCTTGAAACAAGAACAACAATATTGTGAGAAAAGTCGGCGCAAAAGTCGCCAAACAAAACTTTTAGCCGCCGCCGCAGCCGCGCCGTCGACGTCGTCGCTGCTTGGCCGGGCAAATGTACTTTTTAACCCAAAACATGGCCAAAGAAAGTTGGGCGACGTCTGCTGGCAAGCGAAACTTTTATTATATTTAAATAATCGCGCTGTTGGCTGTTGCACAAATAGCAAAGTTATGTTTTACGCCTCGCTTTGGCTTGCTCCTGCAACTTCCGTTTTCACTGGGAAATTGAGCATTAGGCATTTTTCCTGATATTTTGTTGCTATTTCGCTGCATTTCGGCATTTCGCATATCGCATTGCTGCCTTGGGCTGGCCAATGATCGAGTGCAGCGACCTCTGTCGTTTGTCATTGCAAGGCCGTTATTCAAAATGGCGGCACGGCAGCAGCAGCCAATCGGCGTTCGCTTGCAGGCAGCCGCTGCAGCCGCTGGTCGACTGCATTGAGCGACGAATCAGCGCGCAGCAGCTAAGGCAGCGCCACCCCTAAAACGTACATTTCACCTCCCACTCTACGCAAGCCAGGTCCCTAAATACACACATGTGTATGTGTGTGTGTGTGTGTGTGTGTGTGTGGTCATGCGCAGGCAGCTGCAGCCATGGGTGTGGGCCTCTCCGCCTACCCAGTCAATAGAGTCGGTCTCTGGATATTCATCCGTCTGGCCGCTGTCAGTCGCAGTCGGCACCAAAAACGATGCCGAGGCAGCAAATCGCAGAGCGCCATTCGATTTGCTGCTGCTGCTCCTAAAACGCCAGCTTGCCAGCTACCCCGCTGCAAACTGTGCTACGACGCCGACGCCAGCGCCAGCAGCGACGCCGGCTGCGTAACCTCTGTGGCCTCGGCACGAACTCCTATGAGAGCGAACCGAAAAAAAAATACAACAAGCGTTTGATGTGTAAAGAAAAAATGCCCCAACAGCAGAGGCAAGGCAGCGACTGCGACTGCGACAGCAGCAGCGACAGCTTTAACAGCAGTTGGCTGTCTCGGCTGCCTTTGCTCTCTCTCGTGCTCGTGCTCGCTCTCTCGCTCAAGCCTGCCAGCGCACTCACACGAGGTGTTTTCGTGTGCATTCGGCATGCGCTCGTGTGTTTGTGTGTCTGTTTGCTGAGCGTTTTTTTTTTCTTTCTTTCCTTTGTGCTGTTATTTTTTCGGATTGCTGTGTTTTTTTTTTTCGAATGCTACTGGCCGGGCGTTCTTATTGGAATTTCAATTTGGGCGCGCGCACACATACGCAGGCTTGCAGGCGCACATACATACGTGTATCTCTCTCTACGTGCGTGCGTGTGTGTGTGTGTGCGTGTGTGCCGCAGCACCTCAGCAAATTGAATTTGAGCAATTGGCAATGGCAGAACGTATCATTGAATCAATGAATCACAATCGACGCACACTCACACACACACACACATATTTATATTTATATACACATATGGTCAAATTAATAGGTGTGAATTTTGTTTTTTTATTTAAATGGTGATAACATCTATATTTTTTCATATATTTTAAAAATTCAACTGGCATTCAAAAATAGACATATCTCAGAATAATAAAAGCAAAAAAAAAGTTTGAAAAATAATAACGTTTGACATAATTTTGGCAAATATCACAAAATACTCAAAATTTTGCTGGCCACATTAATAGGTGTATTTTATTAAAAAAATATATATTAAGAAATTAAAGAGTTTTTAAGTAAGCAAAGATAGTATTTTTGTTAAATATAATTAGATTTAAGCATACAAATTTTTATTTGCAACATATTAATAAAATTAGATGGTTCGTGGAGTTCACTGCAGTGCTGAAGAGAGAAACCTCGTTCGCGAGCTTCGTGAAGAGGATAAAACTTATGAATGCATTTTCTCACTTATGGGACTATCGGAGAACTTCGTCACGAATACCCTTAAATCAAAAAAAGACAAAAGGAAGCTGGGTTTCCGGCGGAAAACTACCGCAACCGACGATTTCCGTATAGTCACCTTGGCGAAAACGGGTCCTTTTCAGTCGTAGGGGCCAATTGCCAGCGAAATGGGGCATATGGTATCAGAAAAAACTATTCGTCGACGGCTATTAAGCTCGGATCTACCTGGGAGAGTTTTTCGAAGAGTTCCTCTTCTGCGTGGATCAAATATTCAGATGAGCAAACATTTTGCTCAAACTCACAAGGCCTGGGTTGGCTTAGAGGGAGAGCGTAAATGGAAGAATATTCTCTGGAGTGATGAAACAAAAAGAAATTTGTTTGGGAATCACTCAAATATAAATGTTCGAAGACCTAAAGGCAAAGAATTGGATCCTAGATATACAAAAAATACGGTTACGCACGTAGGAGGCGGCATAATGGTTTGGGACTGCTTTTCATGGCATGGGTTTGGAATCGGACCATCACCCATTTCCATAATGGACAGATTCCTGTAAAATGAATTATTGAGTAGTGTTATGCTACCATATGGCCACGACAACATGCCTCTAAAATGGAAATTACAACAGGATAACGATCCTAAATAGGACTCCCCAGTAGCTAAGGATTGGTTTCATGGAAATAGAATTGATGTTTATGAGTGGCCAAGTCAGTCTCAAGATCACAATCCAATTGAGAACCTTTGGGGACACCTAAAAAGACTCATTTCCAAGACTACCTGCTTCAATTACGCCCAATTATTGGATCTCACTCAGGAGAAATGGAGCGCCATTCCCGTGGAAAGGTGTAGAAAGCTAATGCCGTCTATGCCATCAAGGATCAACAAAATCTTTGCGAATAAAAGCGGGCATACGGGGTATTATCCCCTTTAATCTAAATATAACATAAATATTTCACAATATTTCCAAAATTTTAATTTTTTTTTTTAATTTGTTAGGCACACCTATTAATGTGGCCAGCAAAATTTTGAGTATTTTGTGATATTTGCCAAAATTATATCAACCGTTATTATTTTTTTTAACTTTTTTTTGCTTTTATTATTCTGAGATATGTCTATTTTTGAATGCCAGTTGAATTTTTAACTTATTTGAAAAAATATAGACGTTATCACCATTTTTTCACAAAAAATATTTCACACCTATTAATTTGACCATATGTGTATATACATATATATACACATATGTAATGCGGCAGCCAATGACCAAGCACTAATACAAATGCATCTCTCTCTCTCTCTCTCTCATACATTTGCAGGAGGCTTCTCCATTGAGCGCACATCAGCAACATCAACAGCAGCAACAACAACAGCAGCAACAACAGCAGCAGCAACAGCGACCCACTGCTTCATCGCTGGCCTCACCCAGCGGCCAGTCACCGTTCGCCGGCGTCTCATCCACCACCAGCGGCAGCGGCATTGATCTACTGCCCAGCGGCATGTCGCACGTCTCCGCCGACAACGGCGGCGGCGGCGTCGGCGGCGTCGGCGGCGGTCCGCCCAATGCCAATCTGAACAACTACTACGAAAGTTTGCGCAACAATGTCATCACACTGCTGGAGCATGTGCGTCTGCCGCCACCGCCGCCGCCGCCGTCGTCGTCAGCGCTGCCACCGGGCGCGGCGCCCGGCTCCGGCATGGACAATGGCTGTGCCGCCGCCATTGGCGTGCAGCTGAGCGCCGAGCATCATCATACTTCAGCCGCGGCTGCCGCTGCATATTCGACGCTGCTGCCGCCTCCACCGCCGCCGCCGCCACTGCCGCTGCCGCCAACATCGGCGTCGTCGGCGTCGGCGAGCAGCACTGCAGCGGGCACGGCCATGTATGGACATCAGGGAAGCGGCGCAGCCGTTGCACCGCCGCCACCGCCGCCGCCTCCACACCATGCCTATACGGTGCACCACCCGGGCGGCTATCCGCACGGACATCCGCATGCGCATCCGCATCCGCACGAGCATTTCGACTCGTACATCTCGAAGCTGCAGTCGCTGTGCGTACCGCCCGACGTCTACGCCCTGCCCGATGACGGTGGACGGCCCGTCTACAACTCCGTAAAGCCGAGCATGCACCAGGACTACGGCAAGCTGATGCCCACGCCCATTTAAGGCGTATTGCGAGCTGCGTGCGTGTGTACATAATACCATAAGTAAATTGCACTGATCATGAATCATTGTGATTCATAATTGATTCACTTTACACAGCAAATGAGTTATTCAGTTTGAATGCACATGGATCATGATTGATTCATGTGAGGTGAGTCGTGAATCACATTTGTCAAATATGGACTACAAATCAATTTTGTTCATCAAATTACTTCCTGCTTGAGTTCAGCCGAGGGAATGCAGTATTCAATAAATAATGAATCGATTGAGTTGTGCATTAGAAACACAGAATTTTTATTTTGCATTGGAATCATCAGCTTCAGAAGCTATCAGTCTTGAATGATGTACTTGGCATCAGCCAGAACATTGTGAATTGTTAATCAAAATTAATATAATGCAACTTGAGTGCAATGAATCATTACCCATGAATCATGAGAAGTGAATCAATAATCATGAATTACAAGCTAGGAGCCATGAGAGCCATAATCTAGGAGTAATGAGCCACGAGTTACATACCTTGTAGCCCCTTGTAACTCAAACTCATGCAAAGCATCAGCAATTTCGGACTGATGTATCACGAATCAAAGGCTATGAATCAGAAAATTCGATACTGCCTCTTGAAAATCTATAATCATTTTTTTTTTTTTTTGTAATTTACGATGCAATTGTTCACTTGAATCTTTACTAGCATACAGAAAGCATGATTATATTCAATCGAATCCAAGGATTTCGGATTGAATCTGTGTAAGCCGATAAGATAAGATACATTCTAGATATAGATAACGTATAGAGGTGTGCAGGAGACGTGCTGGAGAGGTTAAGTATAGCGTAGATTGAGCTGTTCCACGTTTATGTCCTAGGCGCTTCATCGTGTTGATAAATTGTATAAATATGCTAGCAAAACTAAAATCTAAACTATAACTAAATCTAAATATAAATGTGTTGTATTTTTTTTTTATTAGTAACCGTATCTGTATCTGTATCAAATACTAACTAGCAGTTAAATATAGTAGAAGTACATTTGTTTTTTTTTTTTTTTTTTTTTTTTTTGGTGTTTAATGTCTGGTCAATTTTGTATTAAAAAAAAAAAAGCATGAAGAAGAAAATGAAATATAAAGTAAAAAAAAAAATAAAATAAAATAAAACAATACCAAAATTATTAAATTTAGTTAGTTGTACGAAAAGGTCAAACACCAAAAAAACAAAAAAAAGCTAATTATGTATATGTATATATACATATATATGTATATGACATGCAAATATAATCAACAGTAAACTAAACGTGTTTTTTTTTATAATCTTAAATTCTAGAACTTATATACAAATATATATATTTAATATAATCAACTATAAATACTAAGTACTGAAAAGTATGCACAGAAAACACACACACATGCACACACTTGCACACATACACACACAAACACTTCCACAACTACGCTACATAGACAACTATATATATATATAGTATATATATACATAAGTTTTAATGTTTAAAAATAAAAAAAAACAAATCTTAAAAAAAAAAAAAACAAAAAACAAAATGTATTCGATATCAAAGCAAGCAAAATTTATTACCAAAAAAAAAAATAAGTTAAAGCAAAAAAAACTAAATAAATAAATAAACTTCAGTGCAATAAATAAAGAAAAGAAATGGAAAATGTTTAAAATTAAGTAAAAGTAGTTGACATTTTTTTTTTGTATTGTATTACGTACTTCTAAATATACATATGTATAACTAAATATAAAAAATAATAATTATATAACAAAAAATACCATAAAGATACCAAAAAACAAGAACAAAAAGCGTAAGGAAATTTAGACGAATTTTAAACCAAAAAAAAAAAAAAGGAAAACAAAAACAAAAAATAAATAGCAGGCTTAAAAAAATCATTGTATTTAAAACAAAAATACCAAACACAATATAAAAAGTAACTAAAAAACTATAAATATACGATTATAAATAAATATATATAATATATATGATATATGTATATCATACATATTATATATACATATATATGATAATTATACATATATGTAATATGTATTGTATAACAAGAATTCTGTAATTTATAAAATATTTTATGTGATCATTGTCATTTTTTTTTTAAATATAATATTACAAGAAATAAATAATTCAAATACAAATAAAGGATATATAAATATATCTGTATGTTTTTGCCATTAGGCGTTGTTTGGGAGTTGAGATTAACTAGTGAAAAACTATTCATATTTCCTTTTTGCCACGCCTCTGAATAAATAGTAGAGTTTGAATGTTAAACTCTGATTTTTTAGCTCTAAAACTGTAAAAGATACAGTTTTGCCCGATGGTCGTAGATGTATATATCCGCCATATTTGATCGAATTTGGACTGTCTCTTGTCTCTAGCCTCAATGGTTTGCATTTATAAATTAATTACATATAAAAATAATAAAAAAAATAAATAAAAAACAAAACAAACAAACGAGAAGTCCACCAAATTCTTATAATTGCCACAACCAACATTGACTTGATCAGAGTTCGTACCCCAGACACACAGCTCGGCTCTAAGCATTTCAGTCTGCGCCTTAACCCACGCCGCCATTGCCACTCCTGCTTGAGCGGCGACAAATGCCAATCTAAAGAAGCAGCAGGTAAAGCAAACATTGCAATGGTGAGTCCATTTCGAGCAGCCAGCCAATCAGCATGCACACAGCTGAATGCATGATCGCAATAACTGTTCTCTTTATACATGTGTAGATTGCCAATGGGCAAGCGAGCTTTTTTGAAAGCGAACGATAGAGGGCGCTAGAGCGATTTTGTCGTTTAACGAGAAACTTTTGCTATCGTAACTTTTGTGTTTCTCAACGGATATCAATGAAATTTTCAACAGCGAATCTTGAATATGAGTGAATTCTCCAATTTAATTTATAATAAAATTAAATTAAAAGGCATGCAAAATGTGCTCGAATAGCTTAAGATCGAAAATACATGTGTAGATTGCTTAAGATCGAAAAATTTTTAAATGGATGGCAAGGATGTTGAGCTGCGCTTGATATAAGGACGCATGCATATTGAACTGTAGCAAGATCGAATCATTTATATAGAAGGAGAGCACTTTAGGCATTTATAGTGACTCAGCTTGCCAAGAATTGGCATATTATTTAAAGGCAATTTTTATTGCATTAGCCCAAATCACATAAATCACAAGTAAAAGAGGAAGAAGAAGAAGCAGAGGCAAGGGAGCAACAATCAAAAATGAAAACTGAGACAGTTTTCGAGAAAACATTTTCATTTTCATTAATATTTGTTGCTTTTTGTTTTTTTTTTTTTTTTGCTCTTTTTTGGCAACGTTTTTAATTTCAATTAGCACGGCGACAATAAACCGGAAGCTGCAAGGGAAGATTGGTCAAGCTAACAAGGGCCGGGGCTGGGGTCAGCTGGGAGGTAAAAAAAAAGGGGAAAATGGCTTTTGCCTTTGCTTGGAAGCCACTTGATTTATGTGGCTTCATTAGACATTCCGCACATAGCCAAAACTAGAATGAGAGTGAGAGAGAGAGAGAGATAGAGAGACGCCAAAGTGAGCTAAGTGATTGCCAAAAAAAAAAAAAAAAAAAGAACTAAATGCGTACAATTAGAACGGCTAACAGTCAAACGCATTACTTTGTCAGGCCCAGCGGCAAGGGAAACGGCATGACTCTCGTATAGCGGAGTAGTTTTAATACCCAGTACCCTTGAACAGGGTATATACGCTTTGTGACAGCCAGCAGGAGCTGGAATATATATATTGCCGATCAGCAGGACAAGATGAGCCCATTCATCTGTCCCGCTCTATACTCGTAACTCCCCTTCCTTTAGTCCGTTTCTTTCTCAGTCTGGTTCTTTATCTATTTTGGTGTTCATTCTTCCTTCTTTCCGTCCCTTCATGACTATTCGCCTCTCCTTCTGCTCATCATTCTGTCTATGCCTTTGTCCGCACTTCTGTCTCTCCGTTCAAGCACCCATCCGAGGTTCCATTCGTCCGTCCTCTCTCCTTATACGCCTATTGAAACTCATCGATCTCATAATCAAATTAGATTGGATGATTCCTTTTCTTTCGTTTTGAATATCTCCCGTACGAAGAGGGGTATCTCATAGTCGGGCATACCCAAGTAGAGCACTTTTACTTTGCCGTTAGTTTGAATATTGACCAGCATGGAATATTTTTGGTTGCCATCAAAACATGTTGGCGAAAAGGACCGCAAACAACTGCCAATGTGTGCGAGTGTATGCATGTGTGTATGTGTGTGTGTGTATGCGTGGTCTATAAAAAGGTTCGCTGTTTGTTCGTGTGAGCCGCAAAAATATTTGCATAGTTACCTTTAATGTGGTTCGACAACGTTTTAGACATCAAATTTGTGGGCGTATGGGCGTGCCAAACGGGGCGTCACGGTGCAGCAAGGTGAGCCGTTCAAGGGGGGGCGTGGCAATGGGGCAATGGGGGGGCAAAGGGGCAAGCCAGCTGTCAATAGACGCCAGGCAAAAGTTCTTCAACAATATAAACGGAACAAAAGTTTTCTTTGCACACGCACACACACACACACACACACACATACACGCATACACTTGCTGCATGTAATTTAAAATGAAAAATTCTATTCTTTTGACACACACACACCCACACACACACACACACACACTTAGCACAACAAGCATTGATTTCATTTGCATAAATAAGAGAAGAAGCAGAAAAAACGTAAAGAGCAGAGAATTTTCATTAGCTGACGCAAATCCCCGCCAGACATCTGCCAATTACAGTCATACATACATATGTGTGTGTTAATATATAGATAACAGAATCAAGTTTATAGCCTCCAGATGGCGTCCCATATTGACTTTACCTTACACTTTATAATCAAAGATATATATCGAATCAGCTTGCAAGTGAAATCTTTATATATCTAGGAACTGATCTGGCGAGTGTACTAGTGCTATCCATAGTGTATTTCAGCGGTTCTTAATATTATCTATAATAACTAAGCATTTATGTATGCTATAAGCTATATCATTTACTTATAGTATAAGGTATATGGAAATAGGGAATTCCAGTTGACTCTCGCCGTCGTTCCCTTGGGTAAACATATGTATGTTGTGATCTTAGGTATATCACCATATCGATATCAATATCTCTCAATATATCGAATCAGCTTGCAAGTGAAATCTTTAAATATCTAGGGACTGATTTAGCGAGTGTACTAGTGCTATCCATAGCTGTATATCAGCTGTTCTTAATATTATCTATAATAACTAAGCATTTATGTATGCTATAAGCTATATCATTTCCTTATAGTATAAGGTATATGGAAATAGGGAATTCCAGTTGACTCTCGCCGTCGTTCCCTTGGGTAAACATAACTAAACAAGTGGAAATTTGATGAGATCTTAGGTATATCACCATATCGATATCAATATCTTTCAATGTGTATTCAAGGCTCTCATTTGTAGCTCAACTAGTTTGCTCCATATTCCTTGCAACTCTTGAATGAAATGCCGACTTGAAGCTAATATGCCCGCTGGGCAATGCTCAGACTAATAAAGCGCCATGCATGGCAATAGCTTGCAGCGTGACAGGTGCTGGCATTTATATGTGTTACACACACACGCACACACACACGCACACCCTTTGATAAGAGCTTGTTTTCAAAGTATATCAGAAAAAAGGAAACGAAAAAAACTATTGCCTACTTTTGTGCGCAAGACAATCGAATGCCAAGCAGCAGCAGCAGCAGTCGTAGCCCCCACTTGCTTCATATCCGCCCACCTTGGGCATTTTACACGCACGCAGTCAAAAATCGCATAAATTAAAAAACTGCACACACACACACGCACACACACACACACTTGCCTAATGAAAGACAGTCTGGCAACCCCTTTTTTTGGCTTTTTTTGCTGTTGCTGCTAACGTTAGCTGTGGGCGGGGTGTTCTGGGGGCTCCACACACACATGCACACACACACACGCACACACACGCACACACACGCACACACGCAGCGCCCCCGCCGCTGCGCGTCGTCGTGCTGCCACCAAGGAAGTAATAAAGTATCTCAAAAGTAACTTATTAACCATGCTGACAACGCAGCCAGTTCCTGTATCTCTGTCTATGTGTGTGTGTGTTGCTACAGGGCATGCACGTATGAGTGCGTGTGTGTGTGTGTGTGTGTGTTTGCTTGCTTGCTGCCCGCCCACTCAAACCGCGCGACATGTCTCATGTTTGCTAATTGCGAGTCGATTTTTCATTTCACATTTTTCTCTTATGAATGTTGCATGCCACCACCCACAGCCGCCGCCCGCCCCCTCCGCCACCTCTGCGGCCCCCTTTTTGTACCTTTTCTTGGGCCATGGACCTTGGCTGTGGCTCTTTGGTCCCAGAGCCACTTAGCAAACTTGATTGAGCCCTTTTTTCTCTCTCAATTTTTTTTTTGTTGTTGTTGTTGGTTGGACAATGTGCCACATTAGGCGTGGCAGTGGTGGGAATACATATACGTATATATACATGTATATATATATATCGCATGTATATCTATCGCCTGTATGTATCGCAAGTGCGTATATCGTTTGCATCGTGCTCAGCCTCTCAAAATGACGCAAATGGTTAATTTAATTACAAATTCTTTGCTTTCTTTTAGCATTCATATTAAATTTTCATGTGGCCCCAGCGCAGGCACAAGTGAGTGCGTGTTCGTGTGTGTGTGTGTGTGTGTGCACCTGCTGTCATTGCTACACTTGCTGCCTCTGCTTCTGGACGTTTAAATACCCTAGAGACTGGCACAGCCTCAGCCCAAACATCACACACCCCCAACTCTCCCTCTCCCTCTCACACACACACGCACACTGATTGTGACTTCAGTGAAAAATAGCGCTCATTAATGCTGCTCATTAGCAGCCGCAACGGTCGCACACGCTCTGCCATGTCCTTTAGTCCTTCGAGCTACCTCGATATGGGCATATAGCCAGCTCTAACGGTTTCGCCCGGCATTCAACGAGTGTCAACTGGCAAATGATTCGCCATTATTTACTAATAAAACTCATCGAGTTTCACCACACGCTAATCGAATGTGGAACCGCCCCCCACGCCCACCCGCCTGCCGCCTGCCTCAGGAAACCATCTGTAACTCCCTTAATACAGCTTCCATCTGTGACAAGTTGTCGCCGCTCTGGCAGAACTCTTAATACGTTCTGACTGCACGTCCTTAACCCACAGCCAAATGAGCCCAATCCACTTGACTCTGGCAAAGCCCAGCCCCAGCCCAAACCCAAACCCAAAGCCAAAGTCTATCCCCATCCCAATAGCATTTAGCGCGTGGCTGACCTCTGCAATTAGTTAGCCAAATATCTATACGAACTAGATAAACTATGTATCTATTTATAAATAGTAACTGTAAATAGTAAGATTGTAACTATTTGTCTGTTCATTTTTGTATCACTTTTAAGCATTCCATGTGTCTTTAATCTATTAAGGACTTGCTATATCTAGCATATGTATGAATATGTATATAGATATGTATATATATTGTATGTCTATGCAGTAAACTTTACTAAAAGTCGCTTTTATGATGCCTCTAACTCTCTACCTAATTTTGCTGGCCTTTTTTATTCTCTCTCTCCCCCACCCGCACTCTCTCCTCTTTCTCTCTTCCTTTGAATTCAATTTTCTGCATTTGTTTCTCTAGGAACTCTGTATCTTACTGAAAGGTTCTTTAATTATCTCTCATTATCATATATTTTTCTCTCTGTCTCTCTCTGTCTCTCTCTCTCTCTCTCTCTCTCTCTCTCTCTCTCTCTCTCTCTCTGTATTATTCTCTATCATTGCATTCTTTTAGCTGCATTTGTTTCTCCTTAATCTCTATCGCTTATTCAAATGTTCATTAATAATCCCTTATTACCTCTTCCTTTCCCTCCCTTTCACGCTCTGTCTTTCCCTCTTTAAATAGCCCTCTTTATCACTATTTCTCTCTCTCTCTCTGTCTCTCTCTCTCTCTGTCTCTCTCTCTCTCTCTCTCTCTCTCTCAAACACACACGCACACTCTCTCACTATCAGCCTTTCTCTCTCTCTCTCTCACTCTCACACTCTCTATCAGCCTATCCCTCTCTCTCTCTCTCTCTCTCTCTCTCTCACTCTCTCACCACTTACCGTCTCTCTTTCTCACTCTCACTCTTTATCACTTTGTCAGTCTCCCACTCTCTCACACTTTCTCTCTCTTTCTCTCTGTCTCTCTTTCGCTCTCTCTCTCTCTCTCTCTCTCTTTTTCATTCTTGTCTACTATATTTTAAACAGCTCGATCACTCCTATCCCCTATTGTCTCTATCTCTTATGATCTTAAGATTCAAACAAACTAAACCATTTGCTCTCAACTAGAGCTATACCTAGTATTTTCGCAATCCTTGTGGTAAATGGAAATCAGATAGTCTGCACATGTTTCAGTCCCAGTTAGCCAAGACCCCAACAGGATCTCAATGGATGCAATCAGCTCAAAGTTCACCTCGAATACGAAACTCGATTATGAATTGAGCCAAAATATAGAACAATGCCCATAGTTAGAATTTGCACAGATATCTTAAGAGTATACATACATGTATGTACATATACATATATATAGATTTACCACTAAGCTGAGGGTTGCTCGCTGCGCACTCATAAGATTTTGATTAATGGCTCGAGCCGAGGCTCGATTCAAATTCGATTCAATTTGCAAACGCTGCTTTCTTTTCTTCCTTTCCCATTGACGTTGGGTTTTGATGCCTGCTCCCAAGTGGGCGGCGGCAGGGCGTGACAGTCGAGGGCTAGTTGGGCTGCCATTCAAACTCTTTTTCGTTGACTCTGTATTTATTTTATTTTCTTTTTTCTTTTTTTTTTGGGTCATTCCTTGCGTTTAATTTCGTTTATTCATACGAATGGCCACAAAATGACATTTGCATTTGCCATGGACAGCGGTCACTGAACCACAGCCCCAAACTGTAACCCTAGCCTAGAGATAGAGAGAGAGAGAGAGAGAGAGAGAGAGAAAGAGAGGGAGAGCCCGCAGCAGCTGCGACTGCATCCCGAGGGAGCAGCTGAAGCTGCCTGAAGATGTGAATAAGGATATGAATGAGCATGTGAATATGAGTTGGGCACGGAGTTGGAGCTGGAGCTGGATCTGGAGCTGGAGCTGGCCCTAATCTCATAACGAATGAATGGCACATTTGGCAAATTTGTTTTGACAATTGAGAAGTGAGTGCGAAATTTATGGCATGCCAAAGTGCGAAAAACTATCCATTCAAATTGTAGCACCCACTCCTAGAGTGACCCCACCTCTACCTCTAACTCTGTCTATACCTCTACCTATATATATATATGTATATATATCTTTGCATTTGTCTGTGTAATTAATTTCATGCTGAGTCGACGATTTGTAGGCCGAGGCACAAAAAGTCGCCGCTCTAACAGAGATAAATGAGTTTCGACCTGTGCAAAGCTGAAGCTAACTCGACTAATCGATACCCTATACAGGTTTATCTAGTGCCTAACTAGCTTAACTACATTACGTTTGTATTTTCCCACAGCTTTACTTGGTTCTTTTCTGCTTCCTACAGTTCCACTTGGCACATTTGAGCGTTCGAACTGGTTCGAACTGGTTCATAAACTATTTGTTATCTCAATAAGAAATGCCACAAACTAACTGTTTTCTATATACCCTGTATATAGCAAGTATATAGCAATTTCAACAACGCATCTATATTAAAAGATGACTTACAGGGTATTCCAAAAAAAGAGCATACCCACTATCTAGGTGGTGTACAGGGTATATTTACCTTATGGTGAACGATTTCTTCAAGTGGAATGTAATTGGCATTCAATTGAATGACTTGACAGAAACACCAAATTTTACAGGGTATCATTTAGCATGCATAACAGATCTAAAGTAAAATGAGTGATCTATGAATGCTTAGAATATCATATATGTATACACCTATAAGCATGTCTCATAATGAGCGAGGGAAACAACATGCCCATTGTGCGCATGCGGTGTGCAGGGTATCATAATGCAATAGGTCCTTGGCGCGTTGGCCAAACATGGATGGGTTGCAAATGGCATTTAGGACGCTGCTGCTGCTTCTGTTGCTGCTGTTGCTGTTGCTGCCATAACTGCGCTGCCCGGTTGCTGCTGTCGGCTGTCGTTGGCAGCGCCTTGGCCAATGTGGCCAAAAAGCAATTAGCAAAGTTTTCGGCTGCCGTGGCCGGTGCCAGCCGACTGCCGTTGCCCGGCTGGCCTGCAGACACTCAATGGCAGCAGCAACTATTCGGCCATCATCAATCTGCGCTGCTGCCGCTGCCGCTGCTGCTCCTGCTGCAGTTGGCTCCACTCCACGTTGGGCTACTCGAACCAGGCGCGACCAGCGTCATTTCCAATTATTCATGGATAATCTAACCCAAAATGGGACGTTAATTACGGACGCATGTCATTGCCATGCCTCTGCACCACTCACCTCTCTCATCCCGTCCCGCTCCTCTCCTCTCTTCTCTTCTCTTCTCTTCTCTCCGCTGTGATTGCAACAATTCGCAACTATTCGTTTGTCTCTCTGTCCAATCACAAAACAAAAACGTCACTGACCCAACGACAAAGCGAGGGTGGCTCAATAATAAGCTATTGGTAAATGCTCATACCCATTAAAAGTCTAATTTAAAGGGGTATATTCATTATGTTCAATGATAATTGCTCTGCGATATTATAGGTCAAGTCCTTTAGTACACATTTATTTTCTTCGGCATCTTCCTTATCAGTAGACAGACTATCTTTCCGTAGAGCGCATACAGCATTTGACTACTAAATGAGCGACCCTCGCGTATTTGCACAATCCTCTTTTGTGTGATTAATTGAGCTGAAAATCGTTGTAAAAACGAAAGAGAAAATACAAATTGCAATATTCTGTTTTTGACAAGTCACAATAAAGTCGCAGCGACTTCAAACCAAAAGTACAGTTAGTAATTCAATTAAATATGTATGTATAAGAAGAAATGCATGTTGAGATTGATAAACATATATATATTTAATCTGATATACCAAATGCTTTACGTTTTTATTTGTGACTATCTTAAAATAAATAGTATGCTATATACATAGATCATTTTTCTTTGTCCAGTAAAGTTATTCTATTTTATTTGACAATTCGTTGGCGGGAAATTCAAATATGAATGGTGCTTACTGGGCAGCCCACAGTTTTTATTTTTGAAAAAATGTGGGCTTCCTAATGAGCTACTATTCACAATTTATACACATAGTTCTCTTGATTGACTTTTAATAACATGCACAATACATGCATTCTTTTCCGTAGTAAAAAATCTGGAAAGTATAAAACTGCATTATTTGCAAGTATTTTAATGCACTTTAAACTGTTCCCAGGCAACTCACAAATGAACAGCACTTAATAGGCAGCCCACATTTTTTGGCCGTAGCAACAAGTGTGGGCAGCTCAAACGCGAGGTATTCACAATTTGCATGTGCACTTTTAAAGGCTGTGTGCTAACATGTGGTCACCCCAATTTACGATTCATCAGCTGTTCATAATAGATACGCTGCTTCCGCAACCAGCAAAACAGCTGTGCAGCTGTGCAGCTGTGTGCCCCAGCTAATTTTGCCTGACCGACCGCCACAATTGAACAGCATACATGCCTTGAACTATATGTAAACGGAGTCTGGCCGCTAAGCGCATTGCTGAAAGGATTTTCACTCTAATGGCCAACATAGTCCAATATATTGTGGTGCGTAGTGACTTGCGTAGCACCCTCAACTGGCCACTGGGTGCAGTGATTGCGCAATGCTGCCATGCAACGGCCGCTGTCATGAGCGTCCACGCTGACGACGAGGACACGCAGGCATATCTCAAGGATCTGGATAACATGCACAAAGTGGTGCTGGAGGCCAAGGATGAGGCGGCGCTGCTAAAGCTAAGCGAAAAACTAAAAGAGAACGAGATCAAGCACAAACTCTGGATCGAGCAGCCAGAGAATATACCGACCTGTGTAGCACTCAAACCCTACGTCAAGGATGTGGTACACAAATATGTGAAGCATCTGAAACTATTAAAGTAAACAACTTTAGCTTAGATACCAGCATTTAGCATTTATATATAACAATAAATGTGAATAGTTTGTATATGTGTGTGTTTGTTATATGCTTGCAATTGATTTTCATTCATTCTTACGATAGCTGGCGAGGATCTACATATGTACATATGAAGAGTTGCAGCTCTAGCCAGATAGTGGAAGTTCGTCACTTGGTCTAGATGCTGTTGAGGTAGATCTCCTCCTCTGTTATCCACTAGGAATGTTATAAGGATGATTCTGATTCACTTGTGTAGAGAATATCATTGCTTCACGTTTGAGGCGCAGCTCAGGGCTGAGTGGCAGAATAAATATGAAGCACATCAAATGGCAAATAATGGAAAATTACATATGTACATAATCAAACTCGGCTCAGCCAATATCTACAGAGATCTGCCAACCAACATTCTCGCTCTCTTTCGCATTTGTGGAGTCAATATGCAATCGATAGCTAGATATCGATATGCTCTGCAAATTGCACACAAGAAAACGGGGAATTCCCCACATATCACAGTCGAGATATGTATGTATGTATGTGCGAAAAACAAAAATAATTCCACAAAATGAAAACAATCTTTGGTTTATGCTGTCAATCATTTGTATTTTAATATTGATTTCTGCTATGCCTGTTTCTGCGTGTATATGTTTTATTATTATTTTGGTTTGATCAATCTTCTCTTAAGATGGGCCCAGCCATTGGTTATTACAAATACACTTATGTATACTAATTTTGTTGAACTTAATTCTGTGTTAAAACGTTTAACAATGCCAAACAAGTAAATTGATAATAATTACAAATACGAATTTTGATTAAAACCTATGCAAATTGTCTAGATCCAAATTAGTTCTACTTATGTATGTATGTATGCTTACATATGCGTGTTGTGTGTTTACTTATGCTTGTATGTGTGTTTACTTATGCATGTGTGTGTTTACTTATGCATGTATATATATATATATATATAATTATATAACAATCAAACACAAAATAACGTTATATCGTTTGATGTTTAAAAAAAAAAATTTAAAGAAAAATCCATTAAAATCGAATTCGCTTGACGAAATCCGAGCTCAGTTTCTTAGTTGATTATGATTCTGATTGGGATTGGGATTGGTATTGGGATTGGTATTGGTATTTGGATTGGAATTAGCATTGGGATTGGGATTTTGCTGGATGGGCATTAGCTTGTTACGGATAAACTTCTCGAAATCACTGCGATACAGAATCGTTGGACGCTCTTCGGAGGCGAATGCGTCCACCTGCAATATGCTCGTCCACTTCCACAATTTGCGTCTCGTGTAGTTGTGGCGGAACGACGCAAATACCTCATTGAAGTGCACAGGATCGATCTGATGCTTGAACAGGGACACGTTCTTTACGGTATTGAAGTAGTATATCTGATGCGCAGACCGCGAATGGGCGGTCACAAAGTTGGACGTCATCTCGCAGGAGAGGATGATGCCGCCGGGCACGAAGAACTTGCGATCTTCGAACATGAGGCCCAGGCGCTGCGAGTTGTCCTTGAGCGTGTACGGACGCATCTGGCCGAAGAATTTATTCATGTCCTGGAGCCGGAAGAGCGGCTTGCAACGGATGGTGCCGCACGTCTGATCCTTTTTGTACGGCTTGTTCATGCTGCGCGCAAACTTCTCGCACATGCTGTAGCGCTCGAGGAACGGACGCCGGCGTACATCGATGCCGCCCAAGCAGATGGCATCCATGATGTGGAGCGCCGAGACGCTCTGCGAGGTGCGCGCCTCACCGCTGAACTCGAACGCGATCTCGCCGAAGAATATGGAGCGCGGCTGGATATTGAAGGTGGACTCCACCTGTTCCCACTTGCGGTGGTCCGTGTGGCGCCACAGATTGCCGCGCGACTTGCACAGAAAGAGGGTGCAGCCGTTGGTGTTGTTCTCGCCGCGTCCAATGGGCACGAAGTGCCAGTCGTTTACGTTCAGGATCTCGTTCTGCAGCTGAAACACGGATGTCTGCTCCTTGGCTGGTACGCCCATCCACTTGCGATCGGCGGCCCAGTCGCAGAGCAGCTCCTCGAGCAGGCGCTCCGTCGACTTCACCTCCGGCGCCTGGCGCAGCTTGTCGGGCAGTCCCCAGCACTTGAGGCACTGCTGGCGCACCTCCGACTGACGCGGCTCCTTCAGGTCCGGGTTCAGTGCAAATGCCGCGAACTTGCGCAGCCCGATGATCTGCTTCCTCCCGATGGTATCGTTCGATTCAATCATGTACTGCATGAAGCGCACGTCCTGCATCATCTCGTCGTGATTGAACAGCTCAAGCACGTCCACAATATCCTCCTTGTTCTTCTGCGCGTTCGCCACATTCAGCAGCTGATTCACATGGTCCAGGTAACTAATGATGGCTTCCGTATCCGGCAGCTTGTACTTGCATATGATGTAGCGCTCCGAGTTGGCCGGACGGCTGCTGTTCGGCTTGACAATGGCCATATACTTGAAGCACTTGTACATCAGGTAGACGAGGCCGACGCTGAATGGCGTGAACAGATCGAACAGCTTGCACACAAAGCTGCCGCCGACGCGCAAGATCTTCAGGGCCGTATTGAACTGGCAGAGATACAGTTGCTTGGAGAGGATCTCCTGGATGTTCTCCTGCCCCTCCACCGAGAAGCCGCCGTCGGCCATGGCAATGTGGACGCCTTGCGGCGTGTGCTTGCGTATGTAATCGTTCAGGGAATTCTGATTGGCTATGTCGAATATGTCGCCGTCGTCCTTTTCGCCGTAGAATGTGTCGAACGACTCCGGCGAGCCGGCGAAGAACTTGTCCAGCTTGAAGTCATTTGAGCCGCGCAGTGTGAACCCAAAGCCGCGCGCCTCCCACGACTTGCGGTAGAGCACGTACTCGGAGAAGCCGCCAGGTCCTGCATAGATAAAAACAAAGATTAGAGCATATATAGAGAAGGAGATCTGACACGATCCATACCCGCGCACATGTCCGCAAAGTAGAGCAGCTCATTCGGACCGATTAACGAGTGGCCGTTCTCGTCCCGCGGATTGGTGAACATGTGATCGCATATGGAGTCTATGTTGGCCATCTTGACAGCGGCACGGTTCAGAAAGATGGAGCAGCGAATCGTCTCGAACGGATTGCTGCGAGAGCGTGCCCGACGCTTCTCCGTATCGTTCAAGCTGTCAAAGACCCGCTTTGCACTGAGTATGTGCTCCAAGATCTCGGGATCACAGAATTGGGTCTCGTCGTCGATGGTGAGCTTGCGCGGCCCGGTCACCATGTGCATCATCAGCTGCTGCAGCGTGTAGGCGCCACAATTGTCGCCCTCCTGCGGAAGCCAAATCAGCGGCTCTGGTATTTCCACGTCCTGCAGACTCGGATCCCATTTTCCCTCTGACCAAGGGACGGTATCCAGCTTGAGGCCAAAACCACGTCGCCCATCCTGCTGCACGGCAATGACGGGCTCGAGACGACCCTGGTTGCTCTTACCCAGACCCTTGTCATCCTCGTAGCCCATTTTCTTCATCATGCCCATGGCCTTGTTTGAATAGCAATAACTGTTGAGCCAATCACGCTTGATCTTCTTTGTCTTTGGCTCAAAGTTCTCATCATCCGACTGCTCCTCCATTTTACGATTTTTATTTCTTTTACGGTGCGCACCTGATTTGTGTTCTCTCTTATGCCGTTTATGGGACTTTAGTTGTTGTTCCTGCTCCTGCTGTTGCGACTGCTCCTGCTGTTGCGGCTGCTGCTGCTGTTGAAGTTGCTGTAGAGGCTGCTGCTGCTGTTGCTGTTGCGGCTGCTGCTGCTGCTGTTGAGGCTGCTGCTGCTGTTGCGGCTGCTGCTGCTGTTGCGGCTGCTGCTGCTGCTGTTGAGACTGCTGCTGCTGTTGCTTTTTCTGTTTCAGTTCTTGTTTCTGCTTCAGTTGCTGATCCTTCTGCAGCTGCTTCTGCTGGTCCCTCTGCAGCTGCTTTTCTAGCTTCTTCTTTGCTCTTTCTTCAAGAATCTGCTTCTTCTTTTCCTCTTTCAGTTTTTCCCTCTCCTCCTTTAGCTTCTGTTTTTCCTTATCTTTTTGCTCCTTCAGCAGCTGCTTCTCTAGCTGCTTCTGCTCTTTCAGCTGCTGCCTTTGCTCCTTCAGCTGCTGCCTCTCCTGTTGCTTCTTCGCATTTTGCTCTTTCTTCTGTTGTTGCAGTTGTCGTCTAAGTTCTTGTCGCTGTGCTCTCTGCTCTCGCTCCTGCTGGCGCTGCAGAGTTTTTAGTTTAGCGTTTTTTATAGCGATGGCAGCTCGCGATAACATTGCGTTTTCGTCTTCCTCCATTTATCGCGAATGAAAATACCACCGAATAAAAATACTATGAATTACGCGTATTATCGATATTTAAAAAAAAAATTCAAATTCAGAAATATTCCCTTTACAGACTATTTATTATGAATATTGATTTTAAATGACAGAGCTTTCAGAAAACGCTCTCACATTTTCTCAAATGTTTCTGTGTACGGACAAGTCAAGCAGGCATGTGTATAGGTGTCATCGGCCTCATTGTACGTTTCGGGACCGAATTCGTGAACATGGACACCCTTCGTTTTTTTAGTATAAATACTGCTTCGGACCTCCATGCGGAGCTGCTTCATTTCCTTGTTGTACTTGCGAGTCTTGCCCAGGACGCGCTTGTCCTCGCGCAGCTCGTGCTGGCGCGCCAGCTCCTCCTCGCTGCCCCACACCTCCATGGCGCGCTGCACCACCTGCAGATGCAAATATAACTTCATTTCGCCCCAACGCACATTGTGCGGATTCTTGCGGCTTATGTAGCGCAACACCGGCTCCCGCTTATCAAAGTCGCAATCCTTGAGCAAGTACTCGGCCTTCGCCTCAGTGCGTGTGATCAGAGAGTGGCGCTCCTCGTTGTCCCGGCACTTGTCGCACACGGAATGCCCGAAATTGTTGAATAAATACGAGTCGGCATACTGATCGCCACAGTCCAGGCACTCTTCATAGACCACGGGTATGGCGATGGCGTCCTCGATGACAGCCGCCTCTGACGACGCGCCCGTCGGCGCGTTGTTCCCAGCGATGACAGGCTGCTCCAAGAGGAAGCCACCTCCTGTGTCGATGAATTTGCTGCCCTGCACCTTTATGACGGCATTGTCCTGGCCAGCAACAGGCAACTCTTCGTTGCCATTGCTACAATAGATACAATGAACTTGGTATCGAAGGGATATACATATATATTTGCGTTTATTTACTTTTTTGCATTCTTATAGGGATGCGACACGAGCTTGGCCTCCCGTAGCTTTTTTGCCTTGGCCTGATTACGCTCGATGCGCGCACGCTGTGCTGTTGTTAGGGTCGAACTGCTGGCTGGTTTGGTTCCAGTCACTGTTTCCTCCGACATTTTAAATCTCTTAGCGCAATATCAAAACATATGTTGTTACAAACTAAATTCGCGATCTTCTTCTTTGTACTTCTGCAGACGCTATACTGCTTTGGTATTTTGTTAGGTATTTTAAAGTGCTTTTTTGCAGTTCACGAAAATCCAACTTTCAACTGTAAATAATATTATGTTTGGTTAGTCTATTTAGGGTTATGTAAATTATTTGCGGTTTAACGAGATTTTACTATAATAAAATGGCACATAAAACAAATTTGAATTCAAATCTTGTTTGCTTACACCTATCGATAGACATTCGATCTATCGTATAATGATGAAGGGCATTGTTATTGTCATCGCTAGTGGCCATCGCGCAATGTTAAAAAAACATTACAAATTACTGCTAAAATGTGCGCTTGCCGTACCTCTAATCTTCCTGGTTGACTTTTGTGGAATTCTAACGCATCTGTACGAACTAGACTTTGAGACGTATTACCACTATCCGCTACACAATGACTCTGCCCCACCGTCGCTGGACTACAAGTTTCTTCAATTACCCGCATTCACAAATAATCGCGACTCAGCGGATCCGCCCCGATTGACAATTCTGGTAAAGAGCGCTATTGGTAATGCGGATCGACGCCAGGCCATTCGCAAAACTTGGGGCTACGAGGCTCGCTTCTCCGACGTGCACATCAAGCGCGCCTTTATGCTGGGCACGCCCGCCGAAGGCGCAGGCGTCAAGGATGCGGCACTAGAGGAGGCGAAGCAGCATGGAGACATAATCCGTGCGGACTTTGTGGATGCGTACTTTAATAATACAATCAAGACAATGATGGGCATGCGCTGGGCCAGTGAACACTTCAACACCAGCGACTTCTACCTGTTCGTGGATGACGACTACTATGTATCCATTAAGAATGTGCTGCGCTTCCTGGGCAAGGGACGCCAGACCCATCATCAAAGCCTGCTATTTGCCGGCTATGTGATCCAGAGCGCTCCATTGCGGCACAAGTTCAGCAAGTGGTATGTGTCGCTCGAGGAATACCCATTCGACAAGTGGCCGGCGTACGTGACAGCAGGCGCGTTCCTCCTGTCAAGGGAAGCCTTGCTCAAGATTTATGCGGTGGGACGTTCCATTCCTCTGTTCCGGTTCGATGATATCTTCTTGGGCATGGTGGCACTGCGGGCGCACATACCCGTGCATCACTGCGATGATTTCCACTTTGATAGACCCAGGTATAATGGACCGGATAGCTATAGTGATGTCATAGCTTCGCATGGCTTTGGCGATCCCGTCGAGATGGAACGCGTTTGGAACGAATGTCGTTCGGCAAATTATGCGTAGCAATATGTTGGCAATTTAGACAATTGGGGGCGTACTCCTAAGTATATACCTGCAAACCGAGCCTTATTAAAGTAATATTACTATCTACCTGATAGATATATATGTACATTTAAATTGTAACGTCTTTGGGCATTCACAGCAAATGGGCATTGCGAAATTTATGCAATATATCGCAAAAAAAAAAAATCAACTATCGTAGCTCGATAAAAATGCCATACGTGAATGATCGTTGAGTAGGTCAGCATGCGATAACAGGCAATGCAGCGTCGATGCATTCGATGACGCTATCGATAACAACTATGCGTTTGTTCAAACAGCCCCAACATCAACCCGTACGCCTTCATCTTTTTGATTTGAACAATTGTCGCGCAGTATTAAGTTGTGTGTCGTTCTGTTAGCTTGCAGGCTTTCGCGATATAACAGTAATAAACTAGCAAGTGTCCAATTTGCCAAGTGCTAACACTTAACACATAATATATATTCATATATATATAAATACATTAGTAGATATATATATATATAGATATATATATATAATTCCACCCAGCCAGCCAACTCACCCACCCGCATTTATTTTTTGTAAAGTGCGCAATTCTTTTGCGATTTAAAACCAAACCCTAAATTACAAAAAAAAAAATCACCAGCACAAATTAAAGGTGAGTTGAAGCTTCTTTTTTATCAATGTGCTATTTTTTTGCACCGGCAATTTAAAAAATAATTTTTTTGTTCCCCCATTTCCAATACTTTGCTACGTTTCGTATTTTTTCATAATTGCAGAAAGTAGGGGGCCAAAAGAAAAAAGTATGCGAATAAAAAAACCTAAAGCTGCTGTTTCTGTTGCTGCTGCTGCAAAAGCCAGCCAACGCCAACTGGTTTTTGTTTGCGGCGCTGTTCTTGCGTCTCTCTTGTCTTGTCTTGTTGTTGCGGCTGCTGTATTTGTTGTGGCTGCGCTTCCAGCATTCCCATTTCCATTCATTGCAAATGTTCAGCGAGTGTATGCGAGGAGGGTAGAGGGAAACGGAAACGGGAGGAGAGCTGAGCTCCTCTTTAACATTTGTTATAAATTATTTATTGCGACGGTGGCCACTCCGTTAGTTCTTTATTTTTTCGCTCAACATTTTTACCAATCTATTTGAGCAGCTGTTAAGTCGACGGCCTTAAGCTGCTTTGTTATTTTTTCGCTAGTTTCTTTTTTTCATTTTCTTTTTTTTTTGTCAGAGCTTTGCCGGCCGGCTTTTTTCGTTTTTTGGCGTCTGTTTTACGTTTGCCTGTGTATCTATGTGCGTGTGAGTCTCCGTCTGTGTGTGTGTATGTGTATGTCTGCACGGCTGCAGCTTGGGCGGGGCGTTTGACGCTTTTAAATATCCTCCCCACAATATGTGCTTGCGGCTTGCGCGTGCTCACATACACGCACAAAAGCACACACATACATATGAATGTAAGTCTATACACATTGCATGTACATATGTACATGTTTGTGTGTGTGTGTATGTGTGTAAGTCTGCAGCTGTGCATTTAAGCTGCATTCCCTGCTTAAAATTTGTATGCGAGCCTGCGTATGTGTGTGTGCTCGGCGCAAATTTATCTTGAGCGAGGGCGTGGCGCATGTATGATGCTATCGATAATACCTAATTGACGTTTGATTTATCGCTAAAGCAAAAAAAAAAAGGAGAAATGCAAAATGTATTTAAAATGAAATAACGCAAGGCAATACATGTACGCACATACATATACACACGCAGCCATACAATCATACAGCGAATGACTAAACTGCGGTGCTGCTGTGCATATTTAAAATTCACTTAATGTCGCGAGCGCATATGTACACACATACACTCAACGCACATATTGAAATTTATGTACCAACTGGCAGACGTGCACTGCATGTATGCAAGTGCGTGTGTATATGTGTGTGTGGGCATAACAGGAGCCAGCGCAGGCTGTCTGCTGACTAAGGCGAGGGTGTAAAACGGACGTGTCTGTCATTTGCCTTCCTTCTTTTGTTCTTTTACATTCTCTGCTTTCGCCTCACTGACTGTTCATACATATAAACACACATGTACATACATACATATGTATATAACGCCGCCTCCGCCGCCACGCATCAGCGACATCGACGCCGTCGGCTTTAATACTCGAGCGTTTTTTTTTTTTTTTGACGATACTTTCAAATGTCAAAATTGGCCTAACGGCGAATTGGCGGTCAGCTGGCGCCGGCCAAATGACCCCCACACTTCCAGCGACATCTACTCATCCGCTCCAATCAGCGCACACAGCGCCATAAACCCCGAAAACAAGATATAAAAATTAACAAAACAAAAGACAGTTCCAACTGAAGCGAAGTTTGAATAACTCTCCCCATTCGCCGCCACAAGAGAGTGACGAGTGCAGAGTGAAAGAAGAAAGAAAAAAAAAAAAGAGAGAGCGTGCGTCAAGTGTGGGCTGAGACAAAAGCAACAAAGGCAACTGCGACGGCGACTTCGACGACGACGACGAATAAAATGATTCATCGCAAACCCATTATTCGCTTCAAGTTGGAAGTTGATTCATGGCAAACAAGGCGAGAACATGCAAACTTACTCCCCCCAAAAACCCAAAAAAAAAAAATAAATAAAGCGCAACAAAAACAACATGATTCGCCGTATATGTACATAAGCATACGTGTATACGTGTATGTATGTATGCGAGAGAGTTTCAATATTCGCCTTTGTTTGTTTTTGCTTTAAAAAGGAGTTGCTGCTGCTGCTGCTGGGAATGACTAAACGCTGCGACGGCCGACAGCCGTTAGTCAATCAGCGTCTATCGGCCAGGGGCGAATTACGTTTAGGCGCGCCTTAATATGTCCATATATGGTCAATAAAAATACAGGCGACTATTAAGCGTAGATTTATTTCTATATATACATTTTTATTTTGGCGCGGTTGCCGCCCTTGTAACGCTTGCTTGTGCAATTCAGATACACACACACATACACATATACATACACATGCACATGCATTGCCTTGCATATGTATGCACTTGCTATCGATATTAATGAAGCGCTTTCTTTATATGTATGTGCGCAAACAAAATTGGTTAAAGTGTGAGCGAGAAGGCAGATGGGGCAGATTGTGTGCCTTTGTGGGGTGTTGAAATTAAATACAACCGACTTTGGCAACGTTGCGATCGATCTATTTCTTATGAAGCATGAACACTTTTTTGCTTAATGTGTGATATATACACACACACTCATACAGACATGTACATATGTATGTATAATTTTGTTGATTAACTAGAATACGGGCATGAACAATGGACAATGTTTAGCTGGGCACATTTTGGTTGATTTGCAACTAAAAATAAACGTGATAAAATGCAGTTCAGTTATTTTGCTAGCAGCTGAACGCGCCGGCTAACAAAACAAGCACTGATAACGGTACACTCGCCTCCAGTTGCTTGTCCAATTGGAATTTAATCTGCTGCTGTTGCGCTGCTGCGGTAGGTTCGCTGAACTTCTTGCTCATGCTCATTTTTCCGCTCTTTCTCTCTGTCTCTCTCCTTCCCTCTCTCTCTCTCTCCATATCGTTTGTTGCTGTTGCTTTAATAGTGAACGCACGCACACATATGTCAATTATAGCAGTATGGGTTCGCGTCCTTGCTGTCTAGCATGACTCATTGCGGGCATGACAAATCCGTATGAGTATGTGTTTGCTCTGCGTGGCTACTCTTGTTAATCAATAAATTGCTATTCAGCGTAATCGCTATAAGAAATCGCATAATGACCCAACGGTAAACAACGAAGTTTCTCAAAACGTATTCAAAGGCACACTCACACACGCACACACACTCTCATACATTATGTACATTCATTATTGTTGCGTGAGTGTGCGCTGCGGGCTTTGTTATCGATGTGCATTTCCGCTTTATCGAACCGCTAGCGATGTGTCACCCACCCACTCTGGCAACTATCGATGATATGCGAGTTTATAACGTTTTTATGAATTTGCCTAATTTCAGATGGCTGCCCCAGCACCAGCACTCAAGGACTTGCCAAAGGTGGCCGAGAACCTGAAGAGCCAACTGGAGGGCTTCAATACGGAGAAACTGAAGAATGCCAGCACCCAGGAGAAAATCATTTTGCCAACTGCCGAGGGTAAGTCGTGATTGCTGTTCCTATTCTTAGTAATTAATATTAACAATAAATATTTTTGCTGCAGATGTGGCTGCCGAGAAGACCCAAAAGTCCATATTCGAGGGCATCACGGCATTCGATCAAAACAATTTGAAGCATACAGAGACCAATGAGAAGAATCCATTGCCCGATAAGGAAGGTGCGTAGAGGGAGGGGGAGGGGGGAGAGAGACAACTGGCAAAACCAGCTGTTGGCCATTTAAGGCAATTGCAACTGAAATGTGAACAATTTAACCAACTATTTCTATCTCTATCTTTAGCAATTGAACTGGAGAAGGAGAAGAATCAATTTATCGCCGGCATTGAGAATTTCGATGCGAAAAAATTGAAGCACACCGAAACTAACGAGAAGAACGTGCTGCCAACCAAGGAGGTCATCGAGGCCGAGAAGAAGGCTTAAATTCAGCAGCCGAGAAAAAAAAAATCAATTTTTTTTTTTTGCACCAGCAAACAAATACGCATTCTCTCGCTCTCACACTCAGATACAACAAATTGTTTGTTTTTTCTTTTTTTTTTTTTTAATCATATTTTAGTAATTTTTATGTTTGTTTAAAGTGAAGCAACAACGACTGCAAACAGCCGCCATCCAAGCAACAACAAAAGTTGTTTTTTATTGTTTTTCTTTTTTTTTTATTAAATTTTGTTTTTCCATTTCTTGTCAAATACATTGCAAATAAGCTCATTCCTATTATAATAATAAAAATTCACTCTTAATCAATAATGAAAAAAAAAAGAAAGAAAAAAACAACAAGCAAGCAATATACTGATATATATGCCACACCCCCTCAACCCCATTTTATATATATTCTATGTACTTTTTAAAAGACAGAGAAAAACAAACGAAATTTACTAAAGCAAAAATGAGATACAATTTGTAAGCGCAAAAAAAAAGAAAGAAAGAAAAAAAAAACACCAACAACAACAACATAAAGAGTATGTGTAATTTTTTAATGAACTTTTTTTTATATACTTTATATACGATATATTTATACTGGGAAAAAACTAAATAATAATAATACAAAAAAACAAAAATATAAATGTAACATTTTATAACAAAAACAAAATGTTTTTTCATTTCAATAATTTAATATAAGTCTGGGAAGGAAATGGCATCGACTCGAGTCGATCTTCAAGGAACTCGATCCATACAGAGCTATAGAAAGAACTATATTTAATTTTTAACTTAACTTATATGATATACAGATTTAGTTGGTTATATTATATTAACAGGATGTTCATACTGATTAATTTGCTAGTCTATTAGAGCTGATCAATAAGAGCCCTATCGATGCTGGACTTTCGATATAGCTTCTGCCCTTTTGTATCGGATATGCTGTGGAAGTTGACGTTTATTTGACGTCTATGTCAAATTGATATTTCCCCTTTTTTTTGTCAACTTTATGAAAAACTATATGAAAACCAAGTAGGCCTTGGAATGCTTAAAACTTGTGCTATATTTTCAGACTGCTCAACATTCAGTGCTGAAGGTAGTGCGCAGGAAAACAGTCAAAAAAAAATATATTTCAAAAAAAAAAAAAAAATAACAAATTGTGAAAAAAATTAAATATCCAAAAGCACGAAAAGTAAGTGCAAATTCCGAATTTAGAATAATAAAAATTTCGCGCAGTAGATAATATACTATAAATAATACGAAGTAAATATATATAAAACCGAAAATCGCGTAATATAATAATAATAATAATAAAAGCTTATAATACATATAACTATAAAAAAAAACAAGAGAAAATCAATTAATAGAAAACCTGACAAATGAACGTTATCAGTAAACTCATGAATCTCGAAGATTCATCTGAAGATGAAGTCGACAGCAAGTTTTTGAGGGAGAGCAAGGCGCGGACACAAAGGTTGCGGGAACAGTATGCGGATTATCTAAGGCCCATAGTGAGTCTAGTTGAGTAGTATAGTTTTTAGCACAAATTTCACTCCGTTTTCCAGCCGCCGGGACTAGTTGGTCGCAGAGCGCCGCCGAGGCACTGCTGCATTACAACCAAGACCAAGTTAACTAGGGGAGAGCAGCTAGTCAAGAGCACTTGCAGCCAGAGAATACTCGATATTCTCGCTGAATATGATAAAATTACGATTCCGTTGCGGTGTCCATGCGAGACGGTTCCCCAAGGCTGCGATCCGAATCGCAAGACGCCATATGGTCGCGCTCCATACACTGATAATCTGATAATCCCAAAAAATCTGGCGACCAGTGCCGGCAAGGCATCGGCTCCGAAAGGCCGTCCCCCGGACAAGGAAGAGAGACGCCTATTGATGTTGGCAAGGGTAGCAGCCAATGCAATGGCCAAGCAACTGGCCCAGGCAGTGGCCACGGCATTGGCCAGGTTTACGAGCGAGCTAGCGGTCGATGCAGTGCTCAAGCAAACGGCCGCAGCGGTAGCAAAGGCAACGGCAGATGTAGCGGTCAAGGATGCGGTCGAGGCAGCCATCAAGGTGGCCACATGGTCCGAATCAGATATCGATTCAGCTAGCGAGTCCGATACCAAACCACATGCTAAATCAGTTACCAAATCAGTTGCCAAATCAGTTACCAAGCCAGTTACCAAATCAGTTACCAAATCAGTTACCAAATCAGTTGCCAAATCAGTTACCAAATCAGTTGCCAAATCAGTTGCCAAATCAGTTACTGAATCAGATACTGAATCCGATTCTGGATCAGATGCCAAGCCAGAACCAACCAATAAAAATACCGCAGCAGAGACCGATGCATTTGTCAGAGAACTTACCCGTAGAGGTGCCATAGCAGTATTCAAATCGGATACCGAATCGGATAGCGAACCAGATATCGTACCAAAGAGCGCACCGGTCAACGAATCAAAGAGCTCATCATCAAGCGATTCAGATAGCGATTCCAAGTCCGATTCAGATAGCGAATCATCGTCTGACTCAGATACCGATTCTGACACCGGAAAAGTGGCCACAACAAACGCCCCAACAAATGCCACAACAAACGCCCCAACAAACGCCCCAACAAACGCCCCAACAAGGATCGAAACATTTGCCCCAACAAGGATCGAAACATTTGCTCCAACAAGGATCGAAGCATTTGCCCCAACAAGGATCGAAACATTTGCTCCAAAAAGGATCGAAACATTTGCTCCAAAAAGGATCGAAACATTTGCCCCAAAAAGGATCGAAACATTTGCCCCAAAAAGGATCGAAACATTTGCCCCAAAAAGGATCGAAACATTTGCCCCAAAAAGGATCGAAACATTTGCCCCAAAAAGGATCGAAACATTTGCCCCAAAAAGGATCGAAACATTTGCCCCAAAAAGGATCGAAACATTTGCTCCAACAAGGATCGAAACATTTGCCCCAAAAAGGATCGAAACATTTGCCCCAAAAAGGATCGAAACATTTGCCCAAACGGTGGTCAAAGTAGAGCCCCAAACGGTGGTCAAACTAGAGCCCCAACCAGTGATTAAAGCAGAGCCCCAAATAGTGGTCAAGGCAGAGCCCCAAGCAGTGCCCGACATAAAGCCTAACGTCATCAACATCGACCAGAAACCGATCGTGGAACCTCCACGCCAAAAGCGCAAATACGTCCGCAGAGCCCCCCTTAAACGGGAAAGAGAAGCAGCGGCCGCCGCCGCCGCCGCCGCTGCCGCCGCCAATGGTGAAATTATCAATGCCGTGCCAGTGGCTCCGAAGCCTAAGGGTGTTCGCAAGCCATATGGACCGCGAAAGAAGAAGGTGGTAGAGCCAACTGCTAATCCCAATGCCCCAATTGGTGCAGCAGCCGTTCTTGGGGGGCCTGGGAACCCGAACTTACTTAGTTCAGTGGCTTCGGGCGTGCCTGCTACGGCCCCAGCTACGTCGGCTCCACTGCCAGCACCTGGGCAACCTGTCGATAATAACGGTGTACCGGCAGTTAAGCCGAAACGCAAATATACCAAGCGCACTCCGGCGGTGCCGAAGCCCGCTACGGAAGCTTCAGCGAATGGAGAGCCGCCCAGGAAGAAGCGTGCTTATACCAGAAGAGCTCCTTTGAAGTCGCCAAAGAAGAAGGCTTCTCCTAAACGACGAGGCAGGCCTCCCAAGACGGTGATGGCACTTCCAGAGACCTTCATACCCAAACCGTCGGTCAATCCAATGACAACCTGTGCAGATGAGAATATCCGGGAAATTCTAAAACGTTCATTAGCTGTGAAAGAGGAATCGAAAACCCTCAAGCCTGTCAAACCTGCTGAGCCAGCTCCGCGTCAGCCCACATATAAAATACCAACAGCTCCATGTCCAGTCCCAACTGGACGGCCTGCTGCACGTAAAAGAGACGAGAATGGACTGATTCAAGTTAAGAAAGAACCTAACACGACGCCATCTATTCCACCCACACCAGCAGTGCCAGCTGCTGATTTTGTACCCAAGAGGAGAGGGCGACCACCAACACGTGTTGTTGCACCAGTAGCTAAGAGAGTACCAGCAACAGCTCCAATGCCAGGTGCACCTCGATATCCCATTAGCTTGCAGCAGGGACAACCCTCAATGGCACAATCTGTGCCTTGGGGGCCCAATGAATATGGTCCACCAATCCACCGATACACTCCATTTACACCTCCAACTACAGCCCCATTTGAACCGCCGATTGGATTCGATCAGCAATCGTTTACACCAATCGATCCCTATCCATACGAATTTTTTGAATTTCTTTCTAATACAAAGCCGCCGTCCAACAATTTCCCCAAGTAGAAACAACCATCAATTAACTTATAGCAGCGAATCCATCAACGCCAACTCTTGAATGTCTGCCGCTGCTGATGAAGACCGCTTCAATGGTAAGTGATAATGTATTTGTCGCCAGATCGGAGACAACTAACAAAAAACAACCTACTCTACCACCCCAAAGCAATTGACAAGATATTTTACGAGCCAGCGTTTTTTTTTTCGCAAAGCAAATACTAATATCAATACTCTCAAAGATAACGCATACTTTTTTAATGATGAAAAAAAAGTTTTCATACATTTCCAACAACAATATGACTAAATTTATTCTATCGTTTGATTAAATTACTCATATTGTTGTTACTGTTTGAAATAAAACAAAACTTTATTTTCATTGTTTAACAAAATACGTCTGTGTGCGTTATCCTTAATTGTATTAATAATATTATGTATTGAGCATTGCGCATTGCACATACAAATAGCCCAAATCACCTATACTCTAATTCATCAAGATATAATCCGAAAAGAAGTGCTGAGCCCCCCCGTCATGCAGTTTTAAAGAAAATTCAAGAACGATCATTTACAGCTGCTGAAACATTCTGCATGATTGCAGCACAATTTTACGGAAAATATCATTGAGCTACCGAACAAGACTGATACCAATATGCCATAAGAAACACAGGGCTAACAAATCAAGAGACTGATTTTATGTTTATATGTTAATTCAAAAGTACTTCTAATAAAATGTACGGAAATCAATATAACTGTGTATTTGCATATCACTTTCCGTTGCGAAAATAACGGGTTTAATATTGTAATCAATTTAATCGATATTTCGATTTTCAATGATTATTTGAAAATCCATTTCTAGTACATGCGATTGTTTCTTACCGATATATACCAACTGCTCGCGGGGCGAATGGCATCCCTTTAAAAATATCGTTAAAATACACACGATCCACATTTAAAAACAGGCATATTCTTGGCATTAGAAATAATAAAAGCCACTCTATAAGAAAAGCAATGTTATTATGTTGTTTCATTAAATATGAATGAATGTATTTAACCATTTATTGCTTTTAAGTTCCTCAGACATGTTTAAAGCAGCGCAATTTTCATACGTATGCATGTATGTATGTATTTTTATATTTACCGTTGCCTTGTCCCCGAGTGTACGCGAATTTTAGCCATTGATTTGAGTATTTGACCATACGCGTTTTGCTATCACACACTTAAGACAAAACCATATATGCATGCACATATGTATGTATATATATATGTAAGTATATATAGATTTGTATAATCACTTGAATTGGAAGATTTGTATTTAACAAAGCGGCAGGCAACAAGCAAAGCGCGCAAAGCGTTTCGGTCCACACACATCCAACGCCATTTTATAAATGGTGTGACCATACAACAAAAAGCTCAAATTCGCAAAGTTAAACAATACGGTAAGCTATAATAAACTCGAATGAACATTGTGTCGTCACACAAAAATATATTATCAATTGTCTACTTTCACTAAACATATGGTTAGTGTTACTTTTCATAATTTTACTTTATTTTTTTCTCATCAATCGCTTCAGTTCATTTCATTAGCCCGCTACACGCACAGTGTGACCATGCTTCATTTGCAAAAAAAAGCGCATCAAACAACATTTGAATTGGGTAATTGACGAAGTTTCATTATTCAAACTCGATATACAAATTTGTCAGATAGTTATATATTTAATTATAATATGAGTATGTGCTACTCCTTTTCTGAGCTCTCCATCACTTCTTCCGTCTCGTCATTCTTCTGCTCGGCAGCATCGCCCGCAGCCGCTGCAGCCGCAGCCGCCGCAGCGGCCGCCTCCTTTGCCTTTTCGTATTTGTTGACCTCAAATTTGCTTAGGTCGGCGCCCAGGAGGCGCAGAATGTGAATCGTCTCATCACGATCAACATAGGCGCGCAGGCTGGAAGTGCCACGCCAGCCTACAATGAAGAGTGTAAACGCCTCGTCCACGTATTTCAGGATGCAGCTGCCCACGCCTGCAGAGCAAAGATCAAGAAGCATGAGTGGAATGGCTCCACATGGAATATGGATCTACTTTACTTACCTAGCTCCTTGCAACGCTGCTGCGTTTCTGGCTTCAGCTCAAGCGTCGACGGCGGCTTCGTTGGATCTGTGCAGTTCAGCAGCAGGATCAAATCCTCGCGCTCCACCTGGATGCGTCTACTGCTGCCAATGAAGGCATTCGACGTCTGCAGACCCTCCTGGGCCAGGCGATACGGATGCACCGTATGGCGATTCTCGCAGCGCACAAACGTCTTCACGCCCGTGTTGATGATCTTGATGTTGTTCTCGTTATTGATCACCAGATCCCTTATTGGGTCGGAGCAGTAGTAGATGTTCTTCTTGCGCTCCGTCTGGCAGCGAGTGAGCAGGCAGCGCTTGTTGAGCGTCTCATTCAGCTGGTAGAACTGCCGTATGCTCTCGTAGTCAGCATCATCCTCGCCAAAGAACACATACGGATCCTCCTTGTAGCCATGGAGGCGTCGGCGCTTCCGTTGTGGTCCCCACGGCACAGACTTCTCCTCCTCCACCGGCTTGCCCGACTCGTCGAGCTGAGCCTCCGACTGCGCTGGCTTCTCCAGCTGTTCAGCTTTCTTCAGCAAATCCTCTAGGTCATTCTTCTCGAAATTCAGCGGACGCCGCTTCTCGATGACGGCCACGAAAAAGCCGCCACTGTCCTGCAAGTGGGGCAGCACCCGCATGCACTTCTCTATGCCGATTTGAGACATCTCCGCGGCGGGTAGGGGAAACATCGTCGGCCGAATGATTGTGTGCAGCTGCTCGGGCACCTGGTCAAAGGAAGTATAGATGGCGTCCACCTCCTTGGTGGCCAGCTTCCAGTCGGTCATGCCCGGCTTGTATTTGAGACCCGGCACCAGGTGCGAGGCATCCACCAGCTCCAAGGCTCCCTCCGAGTCCTTAATAATACGCTGCAGCACCGCCTCGTTCTCAATGGGATTCAGCGAGCAAGTGGAGTACACCAGACGTCCACCGACGGCCAACATTTCGGCGCCTCGGCGCACAATTCGATACTGGACACCGTGAAGGTTGTAAGCCTGAGCCAGGTTCCACTTCATCCAGATATCCGGATTCTTGCGCAGCGTACCATCGCCGGAGCAGGGCACGTCACACAGGATCTTATCGAACTTCAGAATGCTCTTGCTGTTGGTGGCCTCATCCGTCTGCAGCAGGTTGGGGAAGAAGCTGCTGTCGTGGTTGGTCACCAGCAGACAGGGGGAGTTCAGGCGTTTGGCCTGATGGACCAGCATATAGCAGCGATTGTTGTCCACATCGTTGGCCAATACGAATCCAGGAGGAATTTTGTGCTGCTCCGGCGAAGCGTGTAGGGCTTCGATGAGCTGCGCCGTCTTTGATCCAGGCGCGGCGCACATGTCCAGCACCTTGTCCGTTGGCTGAACGTCAAGCACCAGGGGCGGAATCATGGACACCGCTTCCTGGCGACTTATGCTACCTGCCGTTGTCTCCACAATGAGAAAGTTGTGCAGCCGGAACAGCGGCTCCGAGCGGCGAATGTCCTTCCGAGTCAAGTGCAGCTGATAGGCCATTCCGTTTGGATACCAGGGCAGGCAGAGGGGGCGCTCCACCTGCTCGGGGGGCAGCTCGTGCAGTTCCGCCACAGCGCGCACATACTCGGTGAAGAGCTGCGTCTTAATTATGTTTAACAGCGCCTTGGCTTCATCCTTGAAGCCGGTTACACGAAATGTGGTGGGCAGATTTTCCCGAATGCTGGCTAAGAATTGTGTCCATTCCTCCTCATCGGCACAGATATTCTGCAGGTGATAGTACTTAATGAAGGCCGCATTGTCGCGCTCGATTTCCTTATAGGGCTCGGCACGTCGATCCGGTCGCTCCGGAGCACCCTTCAAGGTACCGAGAACAGAAATAAAGAAAATGTATTCAACAAGTTCGACTTGCAACTGTGTTTACATTAATATTGACTTACATTTGCACGCTTTTGTCGTTTTCTAGCTGCAAATGGATTCTGTTTCTTGCCACGCGCCATTGAGCTAGTCTCTAGTATTATTCACTTCTATTTCTTTCGAATATTTAAGCAAAATTTATAGCTCCTAGAATTCCGTGCTTTGTGTTTATTCAATGAGCCGGCAACACGTGTTTGACTGCCATCTGGCAGCACTTATCAACCATCGGCCAGACAATTTAGCGATAGATTAGCTATCGATATGTGGCAGAGGACCCGGTTGGAGCTTTAAAACCATATCTGAAGCATAAAACAACTATATTATAATAAAAAAGAGAATAAGAAAAAAATGTTTGTATCCAAAATTGTTTAATCATTAACATAATTATTTATAATTTCATTGTATTGCATCCCGTGCGTATACACATGTATTTCAATATTAAGTTTCAGTGCATTGAGAGTAATCACACTGGCCATACTCATTACTGTAGACTACTTAATTAAATCTATTTTGTAAATACATACATTATCTCAGTATTATATTTTTGACTACTCAAATGGAACAGCATTGACAGTTTATTACGATACCTAACAGTCTATCGATAACGTCGGGAATTTGTCGTCAGTAAGCCAGCTGTGCTTTTTTAAATACAAACACAAGCTCAAAAATCTTTATTAAATTTAATTTTGTTTTTGAAACTATATACATACATATATACAATGACAACAGAAAATAGTACCAACAATGGCCTCGAAGATGTCCAGTATCTGCTGCATCTAGAATCTCTCAAGCGCTACACAGAGCAAGCCAAAAATATGCACCGTCAAACCGAAGAGCATGCGCGCCATTTTGTCGAAGCCAAACGGGAATATCAGCGAGAATACACAAGCCTGGTCAGCTTGAGCAAAAATGTTGACCTGCGCGAGCTACTCGAAGCGAAGAGCTCTGAAATAGCCGCCGCGCGTGTGGCAAGTCTACCCGGTCAGCTAGAAGAAGTAAGCAACGCTCTCTCCAGTGAAAAGCGACCCACCGAATTGGACATTCAAATTCTGGAGGAGTGCAAACAGCAGCTGGAAAACCATCATCGACCACGCAACAAACTCTCAAATCAACACAAATTCACCAAAAACCGAGAAGCGTTCAAATCGCTGCACACCATGATCCAGAATGTGGAAAATGGATTTCAGCTCTCTACATTGGCGGCAATGGATCAAATGATCGCCGATCCGCCGAATTAATAACTCGCAATATATTACAATTAGTACCTTCAAGGAATATATACTCATACATATGTACATACATGATAAGCATAAAAATACAAAATAAAGATATACATGCATACATATTAATCCCCTCCACAAGCTTCGATATTCGATATCAATATGCTTTTCGATGATCTTTGCCATCATTGAAATCGAATTTAAAACACCAATTTGCAAATAATATTTTGTTTTTTTGATAGAACACATTATTATACTAATACTACTAGACTATCGCAAAACCACGGATGTTCGTGACATAGAGGATTATTGATTTATTGTATTTGTAAGCAGTTTTGCACAAAACAAAAACTTTCAAGCAGCAGAGCATGCGTGCCATTTTGGCTATGCTAAAATGGGAATGGGACCTAGTCGACAAGACCTGACATGCTCATATGCGCGCGACACTGGAAATGAAGAGTACAGCAATAGCGTCGCACACGTTCAGTTGCATGGAATAAGCGTTACTCTTTCCAATGAGCAAAGTGTGGAAGAAAGTGCGTGGAGACAGCAGCTATCGGGAAGTGATTCCCGCCTTGGTCAAAGATGTGCAAAATAAATCAATCTAATATTTTGTTGCCAACTGTTTCCATAACAGATTTATATATTTGTAATATATGATAATGATAAAAAATAAAAACAAAATTAAAAACTATAAGGAACATAATATTTTCATTCTATGATAAATGCTTGCATATGTGCAAGCCAAAAACGAATTCATTGTACTCTCGGTGGGTTAAATGATTAGTTTAGCAAATAAGCGCGGGCGCAGGCAGCCGGCGGGGCGTATTCTAGGAGAGAGAGAGAGTTGTCAGGGATTAGCGTGTTAGCCTGGCGCGAAGCAGCAGCGAGACTTTAGTTACCACTTGGAGCGCTTGGACCAATCCTTGGGGGTCCAGTGAAGGCACTTGGAGTCGATGCGAATCTTGCGCTTCTGCATGGCGCGCTGATGCTGTTCAATAGTCTCGCGCGAAATGCAGACAATGTACTGACCCTTGTAGTAGTTAATCAAATTCAGATTCTGCAAAGTGGAGATAACGTCCTCCTTCTTAATAGAGGTGCATTCACAGATGTCGCTGGAAGCGAGAAAAAGTGAATAATCGGAATAGATAAATATATAGCATTGCAAATACTTGATGGTTATGGTGGGCTTCTCGCCATCTGCGCCAGCGTTCTGGCTAATCAGTATCTCAAGTATGGTCTGGGCCCAGTAGGAGCGATAGGATAGCAAGCCCAAGTCGGAAAGCGGCTTCTCCGGCGAGCCGGTCTTGCCCTCGAACTTGGACAGCTCATAGCTGAACTCGATGAGGAGCTTGCCGTAGCCCTTGCGTTGATATGGCGGCATGGTCAAGATGCATGCCACGTTATAGTCCTCAGTGCTCTCCTTCTCCTTGGAGAAGTAGCCGACAATATGAAAGCCGCGCGAGTCAAACTCAGTCATGATGTAGAACAAAAACGGATCAGTGTCATAGTAGAGCGTCTTGTGGTCTAAGAATAGCTTGGCCAACAGGCAAAGGTTCTGGGCGTAGACCTTGTTCTTGCGCCCATCGATCTCAAAGAACGAGATTGTATTCTTGCGATAGATCTCATTGCCCGGTGGGTGGCGGAGGTTGCACTTGGACAAGTGGCGCTCCAGGCACTTGCGGCTCTTGCAGTACTTCAGGCAGAACTCGCAAATGTAAATGCAGCTCTCCTGGCACAGCTCCTGTGGATAAGGCGAGAAGTACCATGGCTTGATGCGGTGGCGGCCAAGCTCGATCATCTCAACGTTCTTCATGCGCGTGACCACGTCATCCTGGTGGGTGACCATGCTGCCCGATTGGCGAGGCGTTGCCATCTTGCCGTCCTGCGAGGCGTCGTCATTCCCAGCAGCTGCAGCAGCGCCCAAAGAAGTTGTGGGCAACAATCCGCCATCGCCTGTCACGTGAACAGGCGTCTGCGGAGTCTGAGGCGTCTGTGGCTGCTGCGCCTGCGCCTGTTGCTGCTGCTGCACCGACTGCGAGTGATGCGGTCCGTGCACCTTGCGACGACGATTAATGCGCTTCTGCAGTGCAGCAGCTAGCACATTATTGCCATTGACCAGCTCAGTGCCGCTGTTAGAGTTGGCCATGGAGCCGCCAGCGATGGCACCGCTGAGGCCGCCGGCGTTCTGCGGCTGCGGAGATGTCGGGCGCGACACACTGCCTGCCAGCGAATGGTGGCGCTTGGGCGTGGTAACGCCCGTACTGGTGCCAGTTTGCGGCCCGTCGCGCCGTGGGAACTGCACCTTGCGCGTATCCAAGTCATCCTCGTTGACCCACTCGTCCAGACGCTTGTTAACTGTGCAGGCGTCGCAATGTTCACTTACAATTGTTTTTATTTGTTATTGATGTTTACTTACAGTCCACATAGTGCACATAGAACTGACGCTTCCCGTCCTGCTCTTTGATGCTAACAATCTCAGCCAAAGGCCAATCGTCGGTTTTGTGCATGCGCACGGACAGACGACAGCCCTCGGTCAAGGCGGCCTGTTATAAGCATCAACAATTATTATAGTTAAAGTGCAACACACAAAAAAAAAAAAGAAAAACGACGCGCACAAAAAAAAAAAAGAAAAAAAATCAAAATGGAGCGCAGGTTAGAGCGAGAGGGCTATACTTGGCCGTTGCAGTTGTACTCTATTTGATTTTTGTTGGCTGAAAATTGTTAGTTAATTGCTGGATAATTACCGTCGATTCACAAATTGATGAAACATCATCGTCGAATTCGTATTTGGTCTTCATTTCGTTATATTCATAGGAATTCAGAATTTTATTTCAGCTATTCGCAAAACGCTCCGCGTCGCAAAACAGTCAGGATCAAAGTGACGCCTCGAAATCGATAGTGCTTTTGCCTCGGCTAGGATATCGATATATTACCTTAATGAAATCCGAGTAAAATTTTCGTTATCGATACTAGAAAAATAAAAACGAAATACTACAGATTTGACTTTTTATAAGAGTTTCATTTCAGTTTTACAAGCTAAACTAGTTGATAATAAGGCTTTTAAAGTCTTAATATCGCAAAAGTGTGCGGAGTGCAGTGTCAATGCCCAGAGTTGTATTACGGCTATTTCTATCGGGCAAGTATTCGATTACCTCATAAGTCGCCAATAGTGCTGTGAAAGACCTGCGAAAGTGTTGTAAAGCAAAACAACTGCGCTCTAAAGTGTTCGTTCTTTTCAGAATTTTTACGTTTCATGTGTAATTAAACATAAATTTCAAAGTTGTGCATTTAAATTATGGACATATGATGAATTGTTAACGTTATCGATGCGTGTGTGTGCTTACGCTGGACCGTCTACAGCAATATATGTATTTTTTTCGCTATGTGCAAGAGAAGGTCAGAAAAATGTACACACATACATATGTGTAGTGGAAGGTGCATAAGCAAGTGCGTGTGCGTGCGTGTATGCGAGTGTTTGTGTGCATTGCGTATGTATCAGAAGAAAAAACAATTCGCTCAACGTTTAACAACAAATTAAAAGTGCAAAGTAAGCACTGTTTGTCCATATATGAGCTCATTTGTGTATATGTACATGTGTACTTGTCGATACATATACAGAATATGCATGCATGTGTGCGTGAGCGCGCATCGTATGTGTAGCGCTGCTCATGCTAATAGAACGTATTTGTAAATTGCTACAACAAAAAAAAACTGTGTGGCAAAATGACGTGTTTGCGCTAGTGTTGCCACTGACAACAGAATGCCAGGGCTGCCAACGCATGTGCAAACAACTTTCCAACTTCCCAACTTCCAAGCGGCAATTGGCAATTCATAAACACATTGTGATCTACCTATATCATTTAATTTTAACGCAAAACCAATATATTCGATAATTTAAATATCTAGTCAGATAGTTTGTGTGCGAGTGTATGTGCCAAAAATAACATCGGCCACGAAATATGACCGTATGTAAATTTCGCTTTGCATCTAGAGATGAGAGGCATGTGAATATCGCACATCTCTATTTGGCAACACTGCGCGGCTTTGCAAGGCAAATGATTTTTTTGACAAGTCGCATTTCATTTATTAAATCTATATTTTTTTTCTGTTATTTTGCTTTAATGTTTGATAATGTGCAGATGCGGTGTCGGCAATGTGAGTGTTTTCAATTCAAATGGTAGTGACAAGGTTGCTCCGCTTTAAAGCAATTTAACTGGTTGCCTTCGTTTGACGGACTGACAACTGCATTAAGGCGAAAAATCAACAATTCAACTAACAAGGAGAGATAATAAGAGAACGAGCAGAGAGAAAAAAAGCATAAAATCATAAAATCAGCAAAATCAACACAAACTACTACAGTGCGTAAGCAAGCGGCATTTGTACATCATTAAGTTTTACTAAAAAAAAAAAAACAAACAACAACAGTTCTACAGTTCATTTACGTTCTCAAATAAACAATAGCGACAATTGCGTGTGTGTATGAGAGAGAAAGAAAAAGAACGAAAAAACTTACGCCAGACATAAAACAACGCGAGTTGCAATTGGGCAACGTTCCATTCAGGACAACCACAGCAACAACAACGACAAGCGCAACGAGAGTGAACGGAAGAGCGAGCTTAACAGCATTAACGGTGCCCTTCTGGGTGCCACTGGCTGCGGCGCTAACACGCGCGTCGGTGGCCTTGACAGCTGTTTTTCTAGGACATTGGGATCTGCAGAGCATATCCCACATCCCCTATTGGAAATCTATTTGGTAAGTAACCGTTAACTGGGAATTAGGAGTGTGAGGGAAAGAGCGTGAAGTGTGAGCAAGCGAGAGCGAGAGACAAATGCAGAGAGTGTGTTTATAAGCTCTATCGTAGTTTATACTCTCCTCTTGTGCACATGTACATATAAGTAGGTATGGGTATATATATATGTCTCATTTATTTTGTTGTTGTTGTTTTTTTATATTGCCAGGTTTTGTTTCGGAACTGACAACTGTCATTTGTGTGTGCTTTTGTAATTTTAATGGCATTTCGTTGTTTGTTCGATGCCAAAAAAGATGAACAATGAACAAATTGGTGTTTCATCAATATCATCATCAGCGACAACCTTATCATCATCCACAATATCCACATCTGCAACAGCAACAGCAAGTGCAACTGCAACAGCAAGTGCAACTGCATCTGCTAGCAATAGCAGCGCAGCAGCTGCGCAACTCATCAAGGCCATATCAACAGGCAGCGCCGCCACCGTCGTCGCCGGCAACGCCAAGGATAAAGATAGCAATATTGCCACATTGGTAACGAAAATCCAGGCTATTATTCCTGATACGCCAATCGTTTCGATTGCCGCCGGGACGTTGAGTGAGAGTACCTCGACAACCACATCGACTAAGACGACGCCGACGCCCTATTTCCAGGAGCAGCTAACCACCTTGATGTCGCACAATGTAAAGCTGGAGCAGCGACCCGCCAACGATCTGTCCAACAACACCAACAGCAGCAGCAGCAACAACAACAACAGCAACAGCAACAATAATAACAGTAGTCCATCGGCGGCTGTCGTTGATCTTAGCCAGAATCATGTGGCGGCTGTTGATAAGAAAAGCAACAGTAGCAGCGGGGAAGGTGGTGCCTGCAGCGCTGCCGGCCAGGACAGCGCTGCAAATACGGCACACCACAATTTAAAATTGACGCCGCTGCTTAGTAAATCGGGCCAACCTGCGCCAGAGGTGATTGCCGCGGCAACGGCGCTGCATCAGCGACGCGGCGCCACCACCAAAGGCAAAACCCAGGATGACCAAAATGTGGGCAAGCGTCAAAAGAATAAAAGGGTACGTAAGCTAAGCAAAGCAATAAATGCATCTAAACAAACAGATAAGCAAACATTTTGTACACACATACAAATGTACATACATACATATGTATGTACATGTATCGATAATCCTTCGTGACAATTCAAATAATTTGAGTCTAAACTGTCGCAGGCAACGGCTAATTCTCTAATGACATTGAAATTCACGTAAATCAAATTTTTTGTTGTATTTTGCAGTTTCTACTCACTGTAAATTTCCTTTTCCGTTTTGTTGCCCTATTTTCTAAACTTAACTCCATTCTCTTTCCTCCGTTTCTTTTTGTTTATTAGATTTATTTCGTGCACTGTTCATTTCCAAAAGAATTTGCGACTCTGCCTCTGTGTGTGTATGTGTGTTGTGGTTCGACCATTTCCAGCGGACATTTGCAATTATTTTGTACACGCACAAAATACATACACACATGCAGGTATAGCTGTTAATATATATGTACATGTGTACATACATTCCAATGTATATGCATGTATGTATGTCCTATACACATACATATGTACATGATGTACGCATGTACAAACATATGTATGTATGTTTTCGCTTCACTGTCGTCGCACGTCATACATATGTACATAAATATGTATGTATGTATTTCTCTTTGAAAGATTTTTAAATTACATATCCAATAAAAATCGCACAAACATTCTATAAATATCGACATCAAAACTAACATGTGCAGACACTCATACATATGTATGCATGTATGTACATACATAGTGTGTATATTGAATGTATGTATGTTTGGTTTGCATGTGTCTACGCACGACCATAGTTCAAATTTGTGTACATATAAAATATTGTATATTGATTAAAAAAAAAAGTTATTTAGTTAACATACACAAATTGATGAAGAGAGAGAACTATAAACTTAATTAATAGCAACACAATCATTCATTTCATTATTTCGTTTCGATATTTATTTCGTATTTATTGTCTGTTATTGAACGTCTCTGTTTCGCGCAAATTCTGCGCATTACAGAGTAATGGGAAAAGAACCCGTTACTTTAGTTGAGACATTCGGCCGTCTGGCAGCAGGCAACAGCGACAATAACAGCAGCAGCAGCAGCAGCAATGGCCACTAGAAAAAGATCGCAATTATCAGAAGGGGCATTTTTCATTTCATTTGCGTACACTGTTCGCCTGGAATGGTTATGGAGAAATGCCGTTATCTATCAGCTCCTTCCATTCCACACACTCATACGCACTCACGCAATATTGTTTTGTCACTGTGGCGTGCCTCAGTGTAATGCAAGTTTGCAGATCGGCAGGCCGAACGCGTTTCATATCGCATTGAACAATTTTTGGTTTATTTTATTTGATAAATTCAATTTCTTGTATCTCTCTCTCTTTTATTTTAATAGTTTTTGTTTTTGTGTTGTTCTTTCGAGTTTGTTGAGAAAACCAAACCACAATTGTATGAACCTCCTATCGTCAAGCGTTTTGTTCTGTGGCGCCGCCGCAGCCGCCGCACTAGACCTAACCACACGCATTTAAATTTGTTGTGTTTAATTTATTTTATTTTATTTATTGCACTCGTGTGTGTTGTGTGTGCGCCTTCTGTGACTTGAGCCTGACATATCTACATAAAACGTACATATATGTACAAATATTGTATGTACATATTTATGTACATAAATAGGTAAATGATTGTGTATGTGTTCACGCACAACTATAAAAACTGTAGCCCAAGTGCGTTGTGTGTTAGAATTATTAACCCGAGCAAAGTGTTGCAGCGGCAAGAAGCGGGCTCAACTTGAAATTGTAGTCAAAGCTGCTAGCCAAGCCGCACGCTACATTTCCAGGCACTACAGCCCTGTTCATCTCATACATACATACTTCCAGTAAATACCGTTGCTTTGGCACTAAGTGTTGTTGAGGTTATGCACGAATGCGCAGCACGATTTAATGAAAATGTTTCAACTAATTTGCAGACAAAATACGATCCCTGGGAGGATAGCGAAATAAATGATCTCGACGACGCATCATTGAAGAAACTGCTCGAGGAGGCCTATTGGTATCGCAGCCCTAGCGACAGAAAAAACAAAAGCGAGCGTTTTCTGGTAAGCAGTTGTTTAGTTGATCCAAGTAGATCACCATGTTAATACGCTGCTGCATATTGTTTATAGCAAATGCTTAAGAAGGCTGAGTACGACGAGGAGAATTCTTATCGTCGTGTCATTAAAAACTGCTTAACACGCAACACGTCCGCATCATCATCATCAACGTCCAGCGGCTATTATGGCCACAGTAGTAGCGTAGGCAGCGGCGGCAGCAACTTTGGTGCGCACAATAGCAGCAACAGCAACAACAATACATATAGCAGCAGTGGCGGCTATCATAGCAACCATCGGACGGCATCACAGCGTCATAGACAGTTCGGCTCTTTGCAGGATTTAGTGGAGGCGACGCATCGCAGCGAGCTGGCAACGACGTCAGTGGCGGCGGCGGCGGCGACAGCGGCAGCAACCCAACGTTTCAACTGTGATTATCAGCTGAGTGGCGCCAGCGGCAGCAGCGGCAACAGCAGCAACGCTCGAGCCAATCGACGCCAACAGCACAACAACAACAACAATAACAACAACAGCAGCAGCAGCAGCAACAGCAACAATAGCAACAACCAAAACGCCACTCTGGTCCTGAAAAAATTCAAGATCAACTCAAACTCGTCTGTGTCGGCGCGACAGCGCGAAGGCGGCAGTTTGCCCAGCAGCGTCAACTTTGAGGCCAATATGGATATTAAGCAGAAGCTGAACGTTGGCGAGCAGATGGTGCTCAGCGGTGTCAATGCCAGTGGCAGCAAAAACAATCGCAACGGTAACAGCAACAACAACAGCAGCAGCAGCGGCAGCGGCGGCAACAACAACAACAGCAGCAACAGCCTGCCCAGTCAGCTGAATGAGACTGGCAACATGGTCGTGCAGTTCGATCAGGATGGCGTGGCCATCGATGTCGCTGGCGGCCAAATCTATGAGCAGGAGGTAAGGAATATGTATGTCTATGTGGGAGGTCAATATGACTGCAACAATTTTGTTTAATATAAGCTTATTCAACAATAATAACAACAACTACAACAATAACAACAGTATACACAAACACAAACATTTGCTTAACTATCCATATAAGACCGTATCATGCCATTTGTGTCAATATTGGTTGAGGGCCTGAACAGTCTACTAAAGACATAATCATCATCACCATCATCTGTCTCTCTCTCCCTCTCTCTCTTTCTCCCTCTCTCTCTCTCTCTCTCTCTCTCTCTCTCTCTCTCTCATAGTCTTTAGTTTGTTGCAGGAGCTGGGAGTCCTCACATTCGTTTCTCTAAGGGCTGCCCAAAGAGATAATTCAATTAGAGTATTAATCAAATCAATTCAAGCTCACCCATTGCTCTCATCTCATAACATATCCCATTTGCCAAACCAAAATAACCAAAAATCTTTCCCAGAGAAAAACACACAAAATTTTAACCCAACTAAATGTTGTTTATTCTATGCGTTGTTCTGCTCTTGCTCTAACACTATCATTAACAATGAACAATTTAACAATTAACAATTCACATCAATCATGATTGAAGGTTGTCGGTAAAATCGGTTTGTGTGTGTGTATGTGTGAAGTTGAGGTGAATGTAAAAAAGAAAAACAAGAAAAATTAAACGCGTTTTAAGAACTGGGCAATATTTACAATTCAATCAAGAAACAAGCGTTACAACAACAACAACAACAATATATATATTAAACTTTGTGCAATTCTTTATTTCTTGTATAACCAAAATCGAAACAAAAATATAAACCACACATAATATTGATAAAAAGGAGCTACATTCGGATGCGCAGCACAAGGATAAGCCCATGACCTTCAAATGTGAACAGCCGCTGGACATTCTCGGTGGTCAGCAGATGCAGAAGCAGAAGCAACAACAGAAGCAGCACCTGGCCGTTGCCATTGAATCGGGCGCTGTTAAAGAGTTCCTAATCGATGATCCGCTGCACTTTTCCATGCTGGAGCAGTCTGCCAAGCAGCAGCAACTGCGGCAACAGCAGCACTCACAATACGCCGCCATGCCGTCGAATGGTCCAGGCGCCGCGGGTGCTGGCGGCCCATTCACGCTCACTCTGGACGAGCACAAGCGCAAAGTGGAGGCCGGCTATGTATCGCTCAATGACAGCTATACGGCATGCTCTTCGGTCTATGGCGTCGGCAGTTCCACATCCTCGGTCGCCACCGGCCACGATACCGGCAGCAATTCCGCTGATCCATTCGCTGGCCCCGATCTGCGTACGGCCAAAATTGGACACATGATGACCGCGGCGGCCACGGCAGCTGTTGCTGCCTCGCACAGCGCCAAGTCCACAACGGTAAGAAGCGGGCCTATCATATTGTAGAACTGCCCTGAACTTATTGGATTAAGCTGGGCGGACTGAATCGAAACATTCAGCCAAACCATTAATGCATAGTTTACGTGTGTGTATGTCTGTATGTGTGCGTGATCGATAGAGTGTTAACTGATTGTAAATATGCCCAGTACTTAACGGACGAGCGAGGGCCCTTGGAACTGTGCCTGCGCCAAGCTATTGACAGAGGCTTCACCCTGTCTCGCTGGCCGTAGAGCTGCAGTCCAGTTCCCCATTAAATGTTGTCTATGAGGCATATTTGTCAGTTGTGTCTGTTGTGTCCGTCTTAGCATCGTTGCGTAGTGTGTGTTAAGATAACTGTAAATAGCTTTAAGTGTTTCGTTTCGCGTCGAGACAGTTGCTATAGGAACTACAGTTAAGCCAAGGCCATTTTGTACATATACCCCATATAAGAGTGTGTAAGAGCAGCAAAAATGCATTTGAATAATAACATACATCGTTTGCTACCTGCCGTATTCCTAGAGTTTCTGCAATTTATATTCGCAATTAGCTGTAATGTAATGCAATAATTTGAGGCTAATTAATTGACATGTGATACATGTAATTAGCGGCATAACTAAACAATACAAAGAAGCATTGTTGCTTAGCCATAAGCTCCACAATCAACAGCAACTGCTGCAGACTTGCACTACTTGGGAAAAGAACCGAGACTCCAGATCTGGCGCACAGCTGTTGACCAAGGCTCTTCTCATTCGAATTGATAAGTCAAAGGCTATGTATTATTTGACCTAATAATATATGGCAGAACGATGTTGACATATGGAATAGATGATGTTCAGTCTCATTATGATCTCACTCATACAAACACCGAGATCTATGGATATCCCTTTGATAGGGCAGTGAGATTATGAGTATTCTTTATATAGACCTCACGAGATCTATGGATATCCCTTTGATAGGGCAGTGAGATTATGTGTATTCTTTATATAGATCTCGTGAAATCTATCCCTTTGATAGGGCAGTGAGATTATGTGTATTACTTATATAAACCTCAACCCAACAAGAATCAGTTTGAGTTGATTTTATACTGGGCAAAATTATTGGAGAGCAAAATTCAATCTATTGAAATCGATCTATAGGAATATCCATATGTTATCGTACTCCATAGTACATATATGTATAAATATTCTTAATCTAGTTCGATTGAAAGCTAGAAACTTAAATAGTTAAATGTATATGCATTTTTAATCCGTTATATTATCGATTAGAATAGATTGGATGAATATTTCGAATGTCGAATAATTGTAAAAATCAAACCACATCGAGAATATTCTAAGTTTCTGCAAATTTAGTTGAGCCAAATGGTTTCTATGATTCTATTCATCTGTCGTCCCGCTCCCCACTATAATACTAGAAAATCTCAGGTTTCAGTTCCAACATATAAATCTAAAATTTCCCATATTAGCTCAAAAACTGTTGATTGTATATGTTCATATCTCCTATATCATAATTAGTTTTCTATGTAGCTAAAGAAAAACAAATGTAAATAGGCGTAATATTAGTGGAAACAATTGTTATTGGACATCCATTTGACAAGTCCACAACAAGACGAACGAACAAAGAGACGAACGAACGCCGTAATTAATTATAGTAATATGGGGATCGGATAACACTTGGAGTTGGGGTAAAGATTCGATAGGAACCAGAGTGCAGAGCCATAGAGCCCACAATGCAACACGGCCAGAACACCCCAAACACACAGAACACACACAACGCACACCTGAAGCTCCCACAACAAAAATTGAATATTTTTGGTTTGTTTTTTTTTTGTTTTTTTTTTTTTTTTTTTTTTGTTTTTTGTTGTTTGTTCGTTTTTAAAATTTTGTTTTGCTTTCCATATATAGAATAATAATTTTGTGAATCGTGAAGTAAGAGAAGAAGTTAAGCATATAGAAATGAATGTGAAATTGTTGAAGCGTTGCAAGAACAAGCGAACGGTACAATTTGCAAAATTGAAGCTGATGGTTAGTGTTAAGTTGTGTGTGGTTTAACGGCACGCGTTAAGCTCTTTATTGATAGATTGTATTGATGAGTTGATTATGATATTGATGAATGTTCGTCTATTGCCATTGCAGCGCCAGTTTGATGAGAACGGCAACGCCCTGAACGATGGCTACGCCGCCGTCGCCGCAGCAGCGGCGGCAATCGCTGCTGCCGGTGGCAACGGCAACGGCAACGGCAACAGCAGCAGCACCACCACCAGCAGCAACAACAGTAACAGTAACAATAACGGCAGCGGCAGCGGCAGCAGCAACAGCAGCAACAACTCCGCCGCCAATCAGTTCACGGCCATGATTACCGCCAACAGCGGGGCTCAGCAGCAGCAGCAACAGCAACAGCAACAGCTGCAGCATCATCAGCAGCGCTCGAACAACGTGGACACGCTGTTGACAACTGGCGGTAACGCGATGACACCGGCCATGGCATTTGCAGCGGTTGCTGCCACCTACAACCAGATTCAGCAGATTGGCGGCTCGTCGCAGCCACCGACCAAGCTGAAGGCGAAGAAGAAGTCGCAGCAGGAGCGGAACACCACCACGGTGGATGTGGAGTCTGTGGCCGGGTATCGCGGCAAGGATCCGGTCGAGCAGCTGGTCAAATACATTGAGAACGACGGCGCCCAGCAGCAGCAGCAGCAGCAGCAGAAGAAGAAGGAGCGCAAGAAGCAGAACAAGCTCAAGAAATGTAATTCGCTCGAAGAGCTGCGCAGCTGTGCGAAGATGGAGGTCGACGAGCTGAAGCGCCAGTCGGCAACCACTGAGATGATGCGCAACAAGAAGGGCGGCAAGCACAATTCCGCTTCCGTGGCGGACATCAATAAGAACTGCAACAAGGAACAGCAGCAATCACAGCAGCAGCAACAGCCGCAGCAGCAGCAACAATCATCGCAGCAGTCGCAGCAGCAATCATCGGCGACACGCAAGGGCGAGCGTCGCTCCTGGGGTACCGAGGAGCTGCAGTATTTGGGCGAGCCTGCGTTGAACGATAGCAACAACAGCAGCGGCAACAACAGCAACTGCAATGAGCCAGCAGCAACAGCAGCTGCAGCAGCGGCAACAGCAGCAGCAGCAGCAGCAACATCATCCCAAATGTCGATGACGAGCGGCACAATGCCATCGCTGGAGCTGCCCTCATTGGCGCGCATGTCCGAGATGGAGGCGCTCAATACGGTGCTGACCGAGACGGCCGAGTTCCATGTGGTCACCAAAAAGAAGAAACCAAAGAAGCAGCGCGCCGTTACCATGGACGATGCGGCCGTTGCGGCAGCTGCCACAACCGGCGGCAACTTGCAGCGCATGCAACAGATTACAAAGTCCGCATCGTCCAATATGATGTCGCAGCGCTTGCGCGGCAGCAACATGGACTATTACAACAACAACAATAACAACAACAATTATTATGCTGGACATGCCAGCTACAACAACAGCAGCAACAAGCAGCAACAGCAGCAGCAACAGTTGCAGCAGCAGCAGCAGCAGCAACAACAACAGCACGCCACAACATCAGCAACAGCAACTGCAGCTGCAGCTGCAGCGACAACAGTTGTTGCTGGCACTCAAGATAATTCGCGTCGCAAGTCCACATCGTCCATGCCGCCATCGGAGAAATCTGATTCAAGTGATCTCGACTCGGTGCACTCGCTGCCCATACAAACTGGCAAGAAGAAGAGCAGCAACAATAAGCGTTCAGCCGCCGCACAGGCCAAACAAAACAACAATAACAATAACAACCATAACAATAACAATAAGAATCATAATAATCATGGAGCTGCTGCGCCCATCTCGTATGCGGACATCGCACGCAACAAGCGCGAACTGCTGGCCGCCAGCGAGGACAACGATGCCGGGCACGATGGCCCGGGCACTAACTCGGGCTCATCCCAGTTGCTGCTGGACAACAACAACGGCAGCAGCAGCAGCAGCACGAACAGCAGCAGCGGCAGCAGCAACAGCAAGCAGCGCGCCGCCAAGTCAAAGGCGCGTCCCGACTTCCCAGAGCTGCCCAGCGCCATGGCCGCCAATATAACAACAGCAACAGCAGCGGGCGCTGCAGCAGCAGCAGCAGCAGCAGCAACAGCAGCCGCCGCAACAGCCGCTGTGCTCGTCAGCTACTCGCAGAGCCTGAACAAATTGCCAGCGCAGAGCAACAGCGGCGAGACCGAGGAGAAGCAACAATTGCAGAGCTCGGCAGCAGCTGCGTCCACAGCAGCAACAACAGCAGCAGCAGCAGCAACATCATCAACCAATGCCACCTCGAATCAACAGCAGTCGGCGCTGCCAGCGCTGCAAAAGTCCAAGAGTGTCGAGCACGATGCCCGCAGCAACAGCAGCAGCAGCTACAACTTCAACAGCAGCAATCTGGACTTGCAGTATCCGGCGCTGGAGAAGACTGTGAAGCGGCACAGCGTCAACTATGTGTCGCTGCCTTCGGCCATCAGCAGCAACATTAACTTTGCCGCAGCTGCCAAACAGCAGCAGGAGAAGGAGAAAGAAAAGGAGAAGGAAAAGGAAAAGGAGAAGGAAAAGGAGAAGCTCAACCAAGATGTGACGACAGCAGCAACAGCAGTAGCAACAGTTGCTGCTGCTACAGCAACTACCTCAGCCAAGGCTAAGAGCAAGCCAAAGGAACTATCACCTGGCAGCAGCAACAGCAGCTGCAACAGCAACAGCAACAGCAACAGCAGCAGCAGCAGCAGCAGCAAGAAGGAGAAGAAGCCTAGTCAGGAGGAGCAATCAACGTCGACGATGACGACGTCGCCGCCCATTAGCTTTAACACATGCTGCCACAACAACAAGGCAACTGCTGCCACGCAGACGGAGGTGGCCAAGAGGCACAGCAGCTGCAACACTGTGGCCGCTGGCGTGCAGACAGCACTGCCGGCGGGCAATAGACCCGCTGTGATTATACTCAACGATGATCGCGACTCGGCGCTGGGCAGGCTCAACAACGAGTTCATCTTTGGCGACTTCAATGAGGACGAGCTGAAGCTGTTCGACGATGCCAGCGACAAGGAGGAGTCGGACGAGAAGCCCACTAAGCATCAGGTGGACAAGCAGCAGCAGACGACGCCGACAACAGCAACAGCAGCAACTGCAACAGATTCCAGCTGTGACCAACAGCAACAACAGCAGCAGCAGCAGCAACAGCAGCAACAGTTGCAGCTGCAGATGCTAAACGATTCGGGTGCCGCCTCCGATTTGGTCAATAGTTCGGCCTGCATGGATATGCTGCTGATCTCAGGGCAGGCGGCACAGTCGTCGCCCAATGCCGCAGCCGCCAACAACAGCTCATCGACTTCATCGACGCCATCCTCATCGGCCTCTTGCTCCACCTCCGCCTCCTCGTCGACGCTGAGCAGCACCAGCAACGGCAACGGCAGCGGCAGTGGCAGTAATGGCAACGGCGGCAGCGCCGCCTTGCACTTGGCCAATCAGTCGAGCGACAGCGGCATCTATGGCACTGCCAACATATCGAATTCAGCTGCGGCCACCATCAAGGATCAGGTGAATAGTTTCCTAAGCAAGGCCAGCGCCGGCAACGCCAATGCCAATGCCAGCCACAGCCACAGCCACAGCCATAGCAACAGCAGCAGCTGCAGCAGCTGCCAAGATGAGCCGCTGCCCATGCAGCAGCTGGAGACATGCAACGATATCGAGGCAGCAATTATTGCAGCTGCCCGCGCCGCTGCCGCAGAGGCCTCGTCGCGCAGCGGCAGCTGCAGTCGCAGCAATTCACGCGAGCAGCCGGCGACAGTTGCTAATGCCAAGCCACGACCAGCTCTCTATAGCTCCTACGGCCTGGGCAGTGGAGTGCATACAGCAGCAGCTGCTGCCGCTGACAATGCTGTTGCTGCTGATAATCTAGATGACGAGGACGAGGAGCCGCCGCTGCACGAGCTCAGCTTTATGTCTGATCTCAAAACGGAGTTTGGGGCGACAGCCACACCAATCCCAACAGCATCATCATCATCAGCAACCATGTCTGCAACATCGTCACGTCAAAGTCAAATGTCCAACACGGAGCTCATCGTGGACTACATCAGCAGCTGTAAGTCGAGCGAAGAAATAAATATTTATATAAATGCAAGCTTAATCAGTGCATAGAACAAAGTCGTCTGCTGATAGAGTCAATCTACTTTATAGAGAGATTCCTGCTGAATAGGACAGGCCGTAAAAGAAATTGTTAAATGAGATTAGTTATATTTATGATGATACATAGTATGATATTAGTTATATATTGTGCTCGTTGGATCAGATCAGCCATAGATTGTCTAAGTTAGGATTGGCTAGGAAGTTATAGATATAGATATAGATATAGATATAGATATAGATATAGATATAGATATAGATATAGATATAGATATAGATATAGATATAGATATAGATATAGATATAGATATAGATATAGATATAGATATAGATATAGATATAGATATAGATATAGATATAGATATAGATATAGATATAGATATAGATATAGATATAGATATAGATATAGATATAGATATAGATATAATAATATAAATATAAATGATCATAGATGTCGATATAGATGATAAATCATAGATCATAGATCATAGATCATAGATCATAGATCATAGATCATAGATCATGGATATAGATATGGATGACAGATCATAGATTATAGATATAGATATGGATGAAAGATCATAGATCATGGATATAGATATGGATGACAGATCATAGATCATGGATAGAGATATGGAAGAACATATTAGTATAGATGTAGATACCATAGATTGTCTAGGCAAGGATTGGCTAGGAAGATATAGTAGCTCATAGAAGTACGGCTAAAATATCAAATTATAATATACTTAGATAGAACATATATATAAATATTGTTATAGATATAAGATACAATGCATTCACTAACGTCTCCCTTTTCTGTCCTACAGCTTGGAATGCCATCGTCAATAGCAAATACGTAGTGTTCTACAGCGATCAAGATGATTCGCAGCCGATGTAAACTTGAGAAGGAAACAACAACAACAACAACAAATGAACAAATCAGTTTAAACAAGAAATGAAACAAAGGAAAACAAAAGCAAAGCAAAGCAAATGAAAAGCAAGGCAAAGCAAAAATGGAAAACAAAAGCAAAAAAAAAAAAAACAAACACAAAATTATTTTATATATATGTTATGTTGCATGTATAATTGTTGAGAGAAACCATAGTTAGAAGTGTTGTTGTGCTGCTGGGTATTGTTGCCACAAACACACACACACACACACACACAAACACAGAAACATAAGCCAACTACAAACACATCAACTATACAAACACACACACATATATATATGTATATATGTATATATAGCTATATATATATGTATATATATATGCATATCTATATATCTATATAACTTTATATATTTGCTATAAAAAATACGCTTTTTACTCTAATTATATACTTGTAAAATTGTAAAAGCCCAACAACAATTGTACCATATGCATATATGTTTATATATATACATATATATCTTTATATATATATGTATGTATATATATGTATATGTATATATTCAGATCACCATTGAAAGCCTAACAGAATAAACAATAAACAACAAGAAATAAACAACAACAAATGTTTAACAACAACCAACGGACACCAAGTCAAGTCAGCAAAAATTGCGCCTAGAATAGTTTTATTGTTTTTTTTTTTTTTTTTTCGTTCATATATGATGATTTGACTTCATTCAAATCGACAAAAAACATTAACAACTTATTTTGTTATAATTTTAGTTTATGGAAATCTATTTATTAATATAGATCTCTAGTTTCTATATATATATATATTTTTGGCAAACATTTTTTTTAAAACTACAAAATATGAATATGAAAAAAAAAAACAAAAAAAAAAAAACTGAATGAATTTGTTAGCACTATATAAATATATGTATATATACATATATAGCTCTATATAGATCTTTAGTTTGTTTAGCTTAGAGTCACGAGAAATGAGAAAACTTAAGATTCGAAAAATGTATGTAAATACAATGAGGTAAACAATTTCTGCGTTTATTTGTGTATTTAAAAACAACAACAACAACAAAAAAAAAAAAAAACAAGATATGATATATGTAATCTATGAAGATAAATATCTATATAAGTTTACATAGATCGTAAGCAGGCCAACACTATAGACAACAGCCATAAGCCTATATATAGAGTATGATAATGCTCGACTATGCTTAACAAAATCTATTCGAAATAGTTAAAACAAGAAGAAGAAAGATAACGATATGTATCTATATATATATAGTTCACAATATAACATAAACATAAATCAAAGCAGTGGCCCTATATACATACATATATATATATATATATTTGAAAAAAAAAAAAAAATGAATTTTTTTTTTTATAATTAAATAATTTGAATACATATATAAAAACCTATAACTAAATACATTTACGATATGCCTAAATAAAATATGAAAAACAAAACGTAAATCGTTTTAAAAGTTAATTTAGAATGTAAGCAAGACGACAAGAAATGAAATTAAAAACTTGCAACAAAAAATTTAGAAATTATATTTCAAAAATATTTAAAAATAAAAAGAAAACAAATTTAATATGTAAGAAACAGAAAAAAGGAAATAAAAATTATGTTTCAAAATACTTTAAATCAATATAAAAATCTGGAAAATTGGAAAAATTGGAAAAATTGCAAAAGGAAAAGCAAGTTCAATGAGCAAAAATGTAGCACACATAGCGCTGTCTCTGTCACATGCATGCCGAATGAAAGACAAAGATAGAGCCAAGGAGAGCGAGAGAGGGAGCAGTTATGTGCTGGGCTATATATGACTAAATGTTTCTTATGTACGTGTATTTATGTAATATATAATATTAAAAAAAAAAAAAAAATATATATATATATATATATAAATATATACACATATGTATATCAGCAAATCTAGATGTGTTTTGTGTGTATATAAATGCAAAAGAGAAAAATGTACTTTGGTGTGCATGCGTGCATGTGCGTGCGTGTGTGTGTGTGTGTGCGTGTGTGTGTGTAAATTTCCCCTTTGAAAACGAACATTGTGCAGGCGCACAAAAGCTGAGCGCTATGGCACTCAGCTGAGCGGTTTATATTGTTCTCTATGAAATGCGGCGCGTGCTTTTGTTTTTTGTTAATCTCTATTTTTTACAGACCAAAGTAGAGTTAACTATATAAATTTTACTTTGTTAAATGAGCTTAAAAACTAAGTTTATGCCAAATTATAAAAACCTTAAAAAAAACCCAATTAACGAGTGAGTGCTAATGTTTTATAATTATATAAGAGTGTGTGTGTAAGCACTAAGTTTATATAAATGTATACTTCTATATATAACTCTACTACTATTTACTATTAAATTGCTATATATACTATTACAACTAATATAAATATATAAATATATATATATATATATATAATAAAGTAAATAAAATATAAATAAAACAGAATTAACAATTACCAACTACAATTATAATTAAAGAATACTTAAAACGATGAAAAGCAAAGAAAACCAACTACTACTTATAGAGTAGATGCCTAGCCCATCTCTTAACTTATACAATACATACCAAACTATTTGTACATGGAAACCCAACTAAATAAAAAAATAAAAATAATAATAAACAAAATTTTAAAATTAAAATTAAAAAAATTTAAAAAACAAAACAAAATATGGGCATTTAGAATTTAAAATTCGTTTGGAATGCAACAAATTTTCAGACCTTAAAAATACTATTAAAAAAAACATGGAAGATAATTCGTAGTTTAAAAACAAAAAGGAAAAAGAGAATAAAGTGAAAATTGAAAAATGTGTTTAAAAAAAAAAATAATATTAAATGAAATATGTGTATTTCAATGATGAATCGAATAAAACGAAAAGAAAGTAAATAGATCATAAAATCAAAGTCAGATATGCTGATGGATATATATGTATATATATCTATGTATATATATCTGTACACATATGCATATATCTATGTATATATACCTATATACATCTGTGTATATAGCCAAGATAACGGTGGAGCCCGCTCACGGTGAAAGTCACAGAGAAAATATGTAGGATTCAGAGTTAAAAGAGATTTAAGTGATGAGGCCTACAAAAAGTTTTTGGCTAAAATATTCATTTATATACCCTGAGCCCATTGAAAATGGGAAATCAAAACTATGTAACAGGCAGAAGGAGGCGTGGCACACCTCAAGATGAGCACTTCTCAAGATCAACCAAAAGCAACAGCTCTTTGTTCTACATGTCTAGTCTATGGGTTCTTTGGTCAGTGGTCGGAAGAAGAGAAGAGAAGAGAAACCAAGTTCGGGGATGGGAAGGGGACGTAATTTTTATTTCGAAACTTATTTTAGTTACTTATTTTTGCATTCAGTTATAAATTTAGATGATATTTCAAAGGAAGCGACTTTGGGGAAAGGGGAGGGGATGTTCTATTAGCTGATTAGATCATGAATATCATTTTACGAATTTGACAATTTTGATTGATGCTGGACAACGGCCGTGCGATTGCGCGCAACGTGCGAACTATGGCCACGCCCAAGGCTGGGCAAGAGTTTAATTGGATTTGGGTCGCGATGGACGTTGATCATCACCTTGGCCACAATCGAGATGACGCGATCCTGCTCACCGCTCTTATACAGGGCATCCAGATAGTCAAAGTACGATTCATAGCGTGCAAACTCTCGCTCTTCCGGCGCCAGCAATAGAATTTTCGTGTCACGCTGAAAGTCGGTTATGATATTGAGATCCTGTTCCATGAAGCGACAGAAGCCCGCCGACTCGGACTGCATACAGCGAAAGAACTTGTTCAAGAGATCATACTGAAAGGTCTTGCTGGCCTTCCGGGGCGACTTGAAGTTGGGCTTCTTTATTTTGGAGATGAAAGCTTTTGGCAGCCGGGGCTTGCGCTGCTGCTGCTGCTGCAGCTGCTGCTCTCTTATCTGCGACAGCTCGTGCAGGTGGCGATAGTCGTCGATCAGGGAGTCGCGTGCGACACCAACAGACGCCAGCTCGTCATCGGTAAGTATGTCCAGATTGTAGAACTTGGAGATTTCGTCATTGCTCATTTTGCAGCAACCTTTAAATTTGAGCTTTTGGTGATTAATATCTGCGGGGGAGAGTTCGGAGAGAGGAGGAGGACAACAGCCGTGAAGGTATGTTCTCGATTAAAGAATGAAGTATGAACGTAATTTACCAGTTGTATTGCACATTTTTCACTATTTTGTGTGTCCTATTGTCTTTTAAGAATTAGAAACTATATATAAATATGTTTTGTTTTTTTCAAATATTTTGTGTGTTGACGCTATGAATTTTTGTTGTGAATGAGGGCCTTCTATTATTTCATGTTATATGTCTCCATCGATTTGATAACTATTCCAAATGGAAGCTGATCCGAATTTTGACTTGTAACGGCAAGCCCGTGCATGGAAGTAGCGCAAGCATTATTAAATGGCTACAACAGCGTGTGGTGCAGACAACGGGCATATGAGAGCAAAACGGTTAACATCGTGAGCATTGCTTAACGTTTATGGCAACATCAGCCTGTTGGAGCTGTCTGCGCATGCCCTTCCAAGCGGTTAAGTGAATCGGAAAATGCAACAAGTAGATGTTCAGGTATGCATATTATATTATTTTTATGATATTTCTTATAATAATTCAATTCAGTTAAACGACTTTGAATATAGCGATATTTGCGGGCCAGCGATAGAAACATTGCATAGCGATATATACATCGCGGCTTTTGCTGTAGCTATCGTATATCGATATAAGCATACACTAGCTATCTTTTTTATTTTTTATGCACCAATAGCACAAAAGTTGTTAAAAATGTCATAAGTTCTTTTCGTTGATTTATTTAAAAATAAATTGTAAATTATTTGTATATAACTGAATGTGTGTCCTAATGCTGCGCTAGTGCAGTGGAGTGTTTTAGGTAAAGGGCAGCGGACAAAAGCAATCCACAGACAATCCAACTGGCAGCGCATTGTAATTATGTTTGTTTTCGTTTTGTTTGTTTAGCCGCAGTGTGTGTGTGTGCGTGGGACGTGCGCTGAGTTTTTTTTTGTTTTGGAGTAACCTAGGCGAAATTAGATGCTGAGATGTCCGAGGTACGCATTCGTCCACGGCAAGTGCTCGTGCTGATCATCGTGTTCATTGTTGTGCTGCTGATGGTTCATCGCAACGGTAAACACACCTGCCAGGGCCCCGCTTACCTGCAGGCGATGTACAGCAAAGCTCAAGCGGACACGTTGCCCAAAATCTACGCCATAACGCCGACGTATGCTCGGCCAGCACAAAAAGCCGAATTGACCAGGTGAGCTGCGATGTTGTTGTATTTGTATACCCTGTAGTGCGTGAGGTAAATGGTTGGGATGTATTTGCTTATGTGCATGTAGCATAATAAAGAAGGCGTGGCCAAATCCTTTGTGCATACATATAAATAGATGAATGCACATATACATATATACATATATTTTCTGTGGCATCTATTTTCATACTTCAACAAATCTATCTGTATGTCTGTCTAGGCGCCTTGCGGCTTTCCCGTTCTCCTTTTAAAGCCTTGCACTCGTATGTGTCCTGCTATCGCAAACGTGGATCACATTTACTATCGATAACTTTTGGGTTTTCTTGAATTGGATCGATTCAATTAGACCATTTCGTGCACTTTTCAAAAGATTGTTGACGAATGTGATAAATATAATTATTATACATGCTACATATACATACATACAAACATAAATATATATATTTATTATGTACATACAATTTCTCTTGCCAGGCTATCGCATTTGTTTATGCTGGTGCCCAATTTGCATTGGATCATTGTGGAGGATTCGAACAGCACAACGACTCTGGTGCGAAACGTATTGCTGCGCGCCGGACTGGACAATCGCTTCACGCAGCTGAATATCAAAACTCCGCCGGAATTCAAGCTGCAGGGCAAGGATCCCAATTGGATCAAGCCACGCGGCGTTGAGCAGCGCAATCTGGCCCTGACCTGGCTGCGCAGTAATGTGGATGCGGAGCGCCATGCCATTGTCTTCTTCATGGACGACGACAACTCCTATTCCGTGGAGCTGTTCGCTGAGATGTCCAAAATAAAGCCCGGCCGTGTGGGCATCTGGCCCGTTGGCCTTGTCGGCGGCCTGATGGTCGAGCGGCCGCTGCTCAACGATAACAACCAGGTGACGGGCTTCAATGCCGCCTGGCGGCCAGAGCGACCGTTCCCCATCGACATGGCCGCCTTTGGCATTAGCATCGATCTGTTCTTCAAGTATCCGCAGGCCAGCTTCTCGTACGAAGTGCAGCGCGGCTACCAAGAGAGCGAAATCCTACGTTATCTAACCACACGGGAGCAGCTGCAGCCGCTGGCCAACAACTGTCGCGACGTGCTCGTCTGGCACACGCGCACCGAGAAGACCAAGCTCAGTGCCGAGGAGGCGCTGCAGCGCCAGAACAAGCGCTCCGACGAGGGCATCGAGGTTTAACTGACCCCTCGCCTGTCCACCGCCCAGCCGCAGCCGCAGCATCACGATCTAAAGAATTTACCAACTCAGTGTTTTGTGTATTAGAATATAAATTTATAGAGGTATATATATATAGTATGTATATATATATGTATTGTATGTATATTCTGTTTTGGCAAATGTATTATAAGAAACAAAACTGTTCAAATGTTTTAATCAAATTTTATTCGAGTTACCTTTAAGCCAAATATATTTTTGCCTTGTAGAAAAACTGAACAAATATAAAAATATATATATGAAATATATGAAAGATTTCCTTGAATATATATAAACATATAGATGTATTTACAAAATAATATTTGTAAATACAAATATATGTCGATAAGCTGTCAGATTAGTCTAATCTGGTCTGAGATAATGATATACCATATGAGATTATGAAACCCAAGTTCAATTTAAAACTCTAAATAAAACACATTTTTGCATTTCCTTTGATAAATACGACTTTATTTCCCAACAATTCAGTTTCGTGGGCTTTTTTTTTTATTATTATTATTTTTTTGTATTTTTTTGAATTTCCATTTGTAATATTTGATAAAAAAGCTACACCCTCGGTAAATCTCGTGTCGATTTAGTCAATTTGCTCGCCATATTTTATATGCTTTGGGCTCTGTCGTATGCAGTTCCCATAAAAATGTCCACATCATATACATAAATTACAGTTACAATTCAGTTTTGGTTTCTGTGTAGCTCTTTCGATAGTTTTCTTAGCTTGTATAATATTTGTATAGATTAATCTTCTTCTGTTTCTGTATTTTTTTTTTTTAATATAGTAGGTAAAAAAGCTCTGAGAAGGCGCTTGGCTTAACTGGCAACAGAAGCTACAAAAGCTTTTGGCAAAACATCTACAAAACGGGACGAATTCAAAAGTAAATGAGAAACCAAAATTAACATAAAATTCAATTTTATTTATATTTTAATTAATATGTATATATATATATATTTATGTATATATATAGAGTTTTATGTAGATCCTTCTTGTATATATATATATATAAATTGATTTTTTCATTCAAGCTTTTTGGTTTTTATTCGTGTAAAAAAAATTACTTACATCTTAAATTGTTTATGTTAAATTAAATACTTTTTATTTAATTATTTAATTCATTTCTTACTTATATACCTTTAACTTTTTCTTTCATTTTTTACAAAAAAGAATATGTATATATAAAAATTATTAAATTATTAAAAATTGAGTATATTATATCATAATTTTCATTTGTTTAGCTTCATTCTTGTTCTTCCCTTCCGAATGTCATGAAAAAAAAAAAAAAAAACAACTTAGGAAATACAATATTATGTAAAATGTAGAGAGTAGAAATTAATACAAATTGTTTTGGCATTGTCGTAGTTGAAATTTGCTTGAAAATCAAATGTTTTTATAAGTAATTTTCTTATTTGTTTATTATATTTATTACACATTCATTAAAACATTCACTTGAACATTCATTTAAACATTTATATATGTATATTTTCTTGAAACTTTTCATTGAACGGTTTTTATTTTATTCTTAGAAATTTTTGAGTGCTAACAAATTTCCATGGAAAATTGAAGGTTACAAATTTTGAAAATTGAAATTAGAAAATATGAAGAGTTGTGGTAAAAAAAAAAATGGAGCATGCTTATTTCATTTTCAATTTCTTTCATCTTACATTCTGCATTTTTGAAATCCCCAATTGTTTGTTTCAAATTAAAAATTTTCAAGCTCTAATTTATTTTCTTTATATTCAAAGTTTTAGTTTTCCGTTTTTCGTTTGATCAAGTTCAAATTTTCCATTCTCAATTCTAAAGTTTTTAAAATTTGCATTAACTTTTAAGTTATTATTTTTTTTTTAATTTCAATTTTTTCCATTTGTAATTCTCAATTTTCAATCTGTATCTTTTTCCGTAACACTTTCCATTTAAGTTTGTTCTCTTTTGATTTTAGTTTTTGTTTTGTTGGCAGTGTTCGAATGCAGCTTTTGTAGCTGACTGTACTAGTCAAGCAGTTCAAAGTCGGCCTCAGTGCTGCTCATTCAAGCAGTGTAACGGCTGGATTCTCTACAACAAGCAGTTCATATTGACTTGTTAAGCTTTTCGGAGATCCTCTGCCAACGCGATACTCGCCAAGCTGTTCAGCTTTTGCCACCGACTGTACTTGGCCAGCTAACAGTTCTTTTATTCATGTGCCAAACTGCATTTTTGTCCTCTACTTTTGGCTTTTGTCGCAAACTGTACTTGCTATTTATTAGCACTATCAAACATTATCAAACATTGAGCATTCCATTTATATAACTAACATACATTACATACATATACATATATAATTTGTATATATATATATCAATATTTATGTAATTCGTACAGTTTTATTATTAAGTAGATGAATTTACCAATAGGAAACGAAGACGCATGCGATGCATAAAAATAATAAAATTCAAATCTTTTCTGTCCAATAAGTTGTCATGTGTGAAGTAAAAGTCTTTTCTTCAGTGGTTTTAAGTACTACGAAATTTTTGATGACGTTGTGTGTGTGTGTGTGTGAGGGTGTGTGTGGTATATGCATATGCTTGAACTTAATGTTTAAACTTATTTATGGCATGTTTAAGTTAGTTAAACTAATATTAGATTTTTGTTTTTCTCATTTTCTTTTTGTAAGGCATTAATTTAAGTTTCTTAAGCTAAAAATGTGTGTGTGTGCGTGTGTGTGTGTGTGTGGTTGTGGGTATATGTATTCTCTCAATTGTTGTCCAGTCTGAAAAAGAATTTAAGCTAATTGCAGCGAGTGTATGAATATGCTAAGTTGAAGCAACATGATCGAATGCGATGTGTACAGAGCTTAAAATACTATTCAGATATCGTATATGTATATATATATATATGTATGTTTGTGTGTGTGTATATATAGTTAAGACATTTAGTTAAGATAGAACTTAAGGAAACTAAACATCAACTCGTAGAATCATACAATAAAAAGGTGTTCCCACAGCTTTGGCTTCAAATTCTTGTCTGTTTTCCTATATGTGTGTGTGTGTGTGTGGGCTAGACGACAGGTAAATACATATATATTGTAGGTATATATATATAGGTGAGTTATGTGTTGAGTTGCTGCTGCTTCTTCTTCTCGATTATTTGTTGTTTGTTTGTTCAATACTTTTCTCAGTTGCAAGTTTTGTGCACATCATCTCTATTCTTTCATCCCGTTTCCCCACTTCATCGCGCTTAAACGGCTGAGTTTTTGCCAATGATTTCGCCGCTGCGCGAGTGCACGAAACGTCCATCGAACTCAATGGTTGAGTTCTGTTTCAAGCTGCCGGTGGGCGTGCGCAGAGGCTCCTTTTCGTCCCTGTGAATGCGAAAGTTGCGATTAGTATAAGAGAAATAAGCTATGTAAACGAGAGAAAGAGAAAGAGAGAGAGAGTGGAGCAGCAAAGCATTCAGACTGGCCAGAGCAAGCCAAAGCTTTTTGCTATGCTGCCATGGCGGCTAAGCCAGACAAAAGGCTGATTGCTACAGCCAGCAGGCAGACAAAAGCTAAATGCTACAGCTTAAGCTAAATAGAAAGGCAAAAGTTAAAAGCAAAACAGATCAGATCAAAAACGACAAAGTTGCCGCGGCCGTTGTCGGCAGACAAAAAGCTAAATGCTACAACTTAAAGCTTAACGACAAAAAACTACATACTACACGTAGTGGCAAATGTACAGTGCATTTATGATTAAGCAGGACAAAAGCATGTGAGATGAATAGTGTTGAAAAACGCAAAACGCATAGAGATGTGTGCGAGAGAGAGAGAGAGCGAGCATAGAGACATATGTTACTGTTACTAGAGAGCTAAGCAGAAAATCAAAACAAAATACGATTGATGTACGTACAATGGAGATGTCACTGGTGAGCCGCCGAGCTTAACTGGCGGCGGCAGTGGCAACGGTGATGGCGGCGGCTCCTTAACCAGCTGTCCACTGCAATAAGGTAGCGGGAAACGCCAACCATAAAGACTGCTTGGTTAGATGTTGATAATTTTGATGATTTTTGTTCAATTTTTTTTGTTTTTTGTTTGTTTATTTTTTGATATTTTTTTATTTTTGTCATTTGGTTTGGTTTGGTTTTTGTGTTGGATGATTGGAACAGTACGTATGAGGTTGATGAAATCAAGAGAGAGAGAGTATAGATTGTATGGAGAGTTCGGTAAGTTGTGGCTATGTAAAAGGTAGGTGAATGTATTCTAGTTTTTATTTTTATCTTATGGCTGTCTTCGTGTGTGTGTGTGTGTGTGTGTGTGTGTTGAGATGATTACAAATAAATGATTGATGATGTACATAAAGAAGACGATCTGAATAATAACATGAAACAAGATCAAAATGTCGTCTCCAAATGCAGCCAGCAATAGTTCTACTAGAACCTAGACCTAGATACTATATGTGAGTGTGTATGTGTGTGGTGTTAGTGTGTTTGTGTGCTATATACTATGTAGCAGACAAGGCACTTCGAGCTGAAGAAGTATTTTATTTCAGTGTTTACATAGACTAGACTCTAAGACTAGATAGCTGGCTGCATAGGACTGAGACTAATAATGTGTGAAAGTGAAACACTAAGTAGAAATCAAAATGAAATGTATAACATATATATATATATAGATATGTATATCGATAAGTATCGAATACACACACGCACACATATAACATATAAGGTAACAGTGTTGGCTAACACAACGTAAGGAAAATAGTGTTGGAAAGGAAACTATCTATATATGTATCAATTGAAACAACTAAAGCAGTTCGTGTGTGCTTGAAAAGAAGTTGGAAAAATATAACGGTACTTTCGGTCTGTTTCACGTGAACTTAATAATAATATTGCACCAGAAATGAGAGAACAAAACGTGAAAGAAAAACTCAAGCAGTAAAATGGGATATGTGAACAGAGTATTTTTCGAATTTTGTTTTGTTGTCAATTTTTGTTTTGTTTTCGCTCAGTTTGCTCAGACGAATATTAGGGAATTTCGATTGAACAACAACGATTTAGGACGCGCATAGACCCAATTGTATTCGAAATCCGGACGTTGAGAATTTTGGCTTTTCGAAAGTAGGCAACAAAATAAATAGAAATTGGAAAAGAAAACAAACAAGAAATAGGGAATAATGAGGAAAGAGTTTTTGTTGTGGTTTTGCTTCGTATTTTTTTTTTTTTTTTTCGAATCATTTCTAATGCAATATTATCGTAGCATCAGCAAGATATATATAGCTCTATATACATATAGCTGTGTTCAGTCAACTCACCTGCCCAGCTTTGCCTCGTCGTCGATCTCCGAGGGCGAGCGCTTGGCCTTGCGGCACATCGCGGCCATCACGCCCATATGCACCGTTATGCAGCACAGCAGATCCACTATGAACAGCAGCAGGAGGACGCCGCCCACGGCGATGCCAACGATGGCCGCCGAGGAGAGCACCTGGCGTTCGGCTACCTGAATGACATCGTTGCCTATGTCCAAAGGAAGAGAGAACGAAGAATGCGAACGTGTGTGTGTGTGTGAGTAAGTGTGTGTGTGTGTGTTTGTGTGTGTGGGAGGGTGTGGGAATAGAAAGTGCTTGGATTAGTATTGTCTTTGTCATTCAAGTCTTGCAAGAGAACTGATCTCTATAGATCGTATATTATATAGAGTATATATATATATATATTAATATAGTGGCATATTTTAAATACTAAAAACTTATAGATTATGGTATATATAGTATATATGTATATATATATCTATAGTAAGCATACGTGAGCTACATGGAGTGTGTTATTCCAGGGTATCTCAAATTTGACAGCGAGCCAAGAGCCAAAAACTAACTCGAGTTTGATTCGAAATTCAGTTTGTCAAAGGGCAAATATATACATACATATACATATATATTTGGTATCTTTGTATTACAATTTAAAATACTAAATATGTATATATCATGTATATATATTTATGAAAACTATATATATATCGGAATAAATATGTGTATAAAATATATATTTGATATTTTTGTTTTTGAATTTTAATTGTTTTTTTTTTTTTTTCCAGTATTTTTGCATTATTTTTCAGAGTTGTTAAATTTTGTACAAACATTTACATTTTTGTGTGTGTATTTCAAATGATGATATAACAAACTTAAGCATTTTCCATTCAAATTAAAACTAAAATTAAAATTGAGTTTTAAAATTAAAAACATTTCACAAATAAAAAATAAACAAGTTTGGTTAAAAAAAAAACATGCTGCTTTCAAGGGCAGGTTAGACAGAGAGAGAGAGAGTTAGATATAGGCAGACAGTAAGACAGAAAAAGGGAGAGTTAGAGAGAGAGAGAGAGAGAGAGAGAGAGAGACAGTTAGAAGTGAGATAGCAAGAGAAAGTGTGAGATAAAGCATATGTGAGAAAGCGCATTAGGTGGAGGCTGCAAAGCAACAAGGATTAAACATGAAATGCCAATAAGCCAAATACAAAAGAAGAAGAAGCAAAATATGAAGAAGCTGAAGAAGAAGAAGAACAAATATACAAGCAAAAGCAATTTTATACAATTTGTACAAGACGTGTGTGTGTTTGCGTGGGTGTGTGTGTGTGTGTGTGTATAGAAGCTGGTATACAGAATGATAACGATAACGATAACGATAACATAGGTTTAGTGCGCTCCAACAAATTTCGGGTTTTGATTAGTTAACAACAAATTTCGGATTTCGAATAAAGATATATGTATATACATATATAGTAGGAGTACATATATATATATGTTTGTATATACCTATCTAATTTAGTTAGACTACAAGGAAATTTAGTTATTGTTTGTTTAGTATCAAAATTGATTTAGAATGCGTTTTAGAGCCGATGCCGTTTGTATTTGGTTTAGTTAGTCGTTTTTTTTTTAGTTGTAATCGAATGCGTTTTTAGATTGTGTTATTTAAGATCGATTAATTGAGTATATAAATAAATATATGCATATATTAAGAGATAGTTAGATAGAGAGTGAGAGAGAGAGAGAGAAAGAGAGAGAGAGATAGAGAATAAACTAGTATTAGTTATGATAAATATGTATTTAACGAGCTAAAGTTGTTGCATAACCATATTACCTGTCGGCATTTGACTGGGGGCTGCACGGCCGTTGGTTGGTCGTACGATAAACGAGTTATCGATAACAAGAGCTCTCAAGTTTTTCTTTGCTTAAAGTTGCCTTTATTATCCAAAATGAACTTTGCATATTTCGATTTTGATTTCGATTTATCTTTTTTTTATTTCATTTTATTTATCGACTGCTTACAACATTTATATGACACTTTTTTCTACTGCTTGGTGTGTGTGTGTGGTGTGTGTGGGTGTGTATGGGTGTGTATGTGTGTGGGAGAGCCAAACTGTCTCTCCGATCGTAGAGTACTCATGTTTAGTAGCATTAAAATTGAACTGATGGCTGACTGACTGTCTGACATTTGGCTAAGAGTTATAAAACATTTATGTACAGTTGGGCATTAGCTAGCGAACTGCTTGATCAACTGCTTGCGCTACAGGATACAAAAAAAAAAAAACAAAAAAACATTTCCCCCCTCTTGCGGAGATTACGATACGATCTGCTCAGCAACGTTAGGCGGGCTGAATTATTCACTAACTATAGTAGATATACTATATGTATACTGATATATAGATATATGTATATAACCTTTGTATATGGTAAAGTTACAAATTGGAAATATGTTTCACGACATATATATATATGTATGTATATATATATCAATATTTGGCTAGAAAAAGTTTTGGGCTTTCTTGTTGACTAAAAATTGTATACAAGGAATATTTTTACTAAATTGAACTCGTTTATCTTATTTGCCTTTTGCTAGTTTTCATAGTTATAGATCATACATATATGTATGTATCTATATACGTATATGTATGTGGTTTATAAACCTTAAATTTCATTGAGCACAAACATTTACATTAAGCTAAATACACCATGTGAAAAAAATTCGTAGTTGGAAACATATGTTTTTAGTAATTCTTTTCATTTTTGTGGGGGTTTTTGTGATGCTTAATTACCTCAGATTAGCCCTCAATATGGTATTACTAAAGTTCTTAGTTATTTTTTTTTTTTTTTATCAATTTATATATTTTATTAGATAAATTTTTTCGTTTCTTTTCAGTTACTTATTGTCCCCTAAACGTATACGTTCAATAGAGAATAAAATTGAAAAAAAAAAACTCAGATTCAAACTACCCGAAACATAAACTGGAACAACTTGGGCTTGTAATACTTATAACACGGTGGTGTGGTCTCTTCTTCTTCTTATAACTTCATCTTGATCATCATCATTTGCAACATCTTTTTTTTTTTGAGCTAAACAGAAAGGAAGCCTGATATAAAATTGAAGACTTCTTCATATATATACCTGATGTAAATATATATATATGTATGTATATTTAACTATAAGAGAACCTGGTTATCTACATACTCTCTCCGAAAACAAAAACAACCGATGGAATCGATAACAACAATAATTGCTTTTGATTGGCAGTGCTGGCTTTTTTTTTCTTTGTTGGTATTTTGCGGTATTTTTTGGTAAACAACAAACTGAGTTGCATCTGACGGACAGCTAAAACGCTAAGTTAACTTAGATATTGGTAAGTACATGCATGTCCGGGTGACCAAATAAAACATATGTCTACATAGAGCCAAAGTTTTGATAAATATACATATATGAAAGTTTCCCCAAAGACGACTCTTAGTAAGAGACTTATTTTTTACGACTCTTCCTAATCGAATGGCAAATCTTCTAGCAAATTTCTACAACTCTCTTTTATCGATAACTTAAGTAGAAGCTTAACTGTAGTTATCGGCAAGAGTATCGCTCTTTGTTTTGGTCACCCCATGGTATGTGGCTATGCTTATGTGTTGGTACTAGCTTTCTTAGTATGTTTTGTAGTATTTTCCTCTTTTGGCATTTAGCGGCTTGTTTGTACATTGAATGGAATCATCATAGTGTCTATAGAGCAGTTATTTTCGTAACATTCTAGTGATAGTTAGATAATTAGTTCTCATATGCTGTTGCTACTATAGCTTAATATATGTATGTTAGTATGTCTCGGTTTCTGTGTGTGTGTGTGTGTGTATATGTATGTAATTAAGTATAATTCATTTGTTTGGTATTTTTGGTATTTTGTTTTTGTTTTTCGTTTGCTTATTATTTATATACAATTGTCGATAGATTAGAAAAAAAAAACACGTTTAGCAGGCCTCAAAGCAACATCAGATTGATCCGCGCATGCACTGCTTGCCCCACTGCTTAGCCAGAGCGCAGACACATCGAGAGCAGCAGCAGCAGGCCCAGCGGCAGCATTGGCATCGCTCGTTGTAAAGCAGTTTGCTGGCCAAGCAGTCCTTTCGTGGCACTGCTTGATGAGTACGGGTAGGGCTTGTCTGTGTTTGCGATTGGTGGAGGATAAAGGCAAACGGGCAAGGGGCAAAGGCAAAGGCAGAGTCACAGGCAGAGGTACAGTTACAAGTCGGATATAGGTACAGGTACAGGTTCGGGTACAGGTCGAGGTACATTTGTTTTTGTTTGTTGCATTTCATTTCATTTTTTTTGTTTTGTTGTTAAGCATTCGATTTTGTTTTGTTTCGGCATATATCACACAGCGTAAAAGAGAGAAAAAAAAATACAAAGAAAAGTAGTAGAAGAAAAATAGGAAGAAAAGGAATCACACAAAAGAAGATTTTGTTGGTTGGTTGTTTTTTTTTTTTCATTTCATTGCATTGAATAAGTTCAAAAAGACGACGACGACGATCAAAAAGACGCTCAAACATAATGTGAGTGTGTGCGAGTGTCTAATATATATATATGTATATATATGCGTGTGTGTGTGTGTGTTTGTATTTGTTTAAGTATTAGAGATTAGTGGGTGTATTTGGTTTGATTTGGCATTGCTTTGTTTACAGTTTGATAGCTACGCTCAAAGTGTTTACTGTTTGTTTTAGTATTAGATTAAATGTAGTTAATATATTGTATATATATATATGTATAACATATATATACAGGCATTAAATTGTAGTTAGTATAGGTTAAATTAGCTATTTATATTAAATTATAGTATATATTAATAATATATGGAGCATGAATATGATAATGCAATATGAAATGAGTGCGATAGCGAGAATGAGAAACACAGAGAGTGAGAGAGAGAGAGAGAGTGAAAGAGAGAGCGAGCTGTATAACAAGTTCACACACACACACGTACATAGACAATGATTAGCAAAAACTAGCGATGATAGTCTTTCAGTACAATGCGCTTAGCCGATAGTTGCAATCGATAGTTATGCTTAACTGAACACGACGAACAATATATAAAATAAACAACTAATAGAGCAAGACATACACACACACGCGCGCGCAAACTGTAGAACAAAAAAATGAAAGAGACAGAGAGAGAGAGAGAGAGAGAGAAAAAGACAAAGAGAGAGAGAGCGAGACAGGTAGACAAACATAATACACAGATGCTTAACAAAAATATATGAGGAAAAAAAAGAAACAGTTGCAAATTTGTTTTTCTATATTTATTTATTAATTAATAATGTTTTATTTTTATTTTTATTTTGATATCATCTTTGTTGCTTAATACAAAAATTTAACTAAAGAAATTGAAAAAAAAAAAAATAGTTAAATCATAAATGGATGAAGCACAACTAAGCAAGTTAAACGATATAAATATGCATATATATATATATATCCGTTTGTCTGTTATATGTATATATAATTCGAGTTTTATTACAATTCTTGATTTTTTCTATTTGTAAATATATTTTTTTTGTATTAAAAATTAGTTATTACAAAAATATGCATTTGAAACGTGAAAAACTTTTGTGATTAATGCACACACACAAAAATATAAAAAAAATTAATTAATTCAACTAAATTATGGAAAAAAAAAATTAAAATATTAAATTTTAATTTTTTTTTTTTTAAATTTTAAAATTAATAATTAAGTAAATGCTTATGAATCGTAGTAGAAAACACAAAAAAGTTCAGTTCACACAAAATATTACAATATACGGTATACAAAGGAGTTGGGAGCATGGGAGAGCGAGAGAGCGATAGAGAGAGAAAGAGAGAGAGGGAGCGAGAGAGAGCGCGCAGAGCTCACAACACAATTTGATGTTGACACTTAAACAAAATGGAATTCTGTGATGTTTCTTCATGTGTGTGTGTGTGTGTGTGTGAGTGATGATGTCTTTGTGTGTGTGTGTGGGTGTGAGCGGGACAACACTTGTGAGAAATGTTGAGCAAATATTTACTTTGCATACTTTGCTTGACTCTTAGCTCAGTGTAGAATAGAAAATAAAAGGGAAAGGAAAACAGTGTTGTACAACGCCAGTTGAAAGTATGCAGTGAACTTGTGCCAGCGACATAGTTCACATCATATTTCTGCTGTTCTTTTAGTTTTTACTTTGCTGGAATGTCAATTTATGGGAGGTTGTAACGGTGGGCGGGTTTGGGCGTGGCACTGAAATTAGCCTTAGTTCTTTTAGATTAGCACAAAAAGAGAGCATGCAAAAAGGTTCACAGCGAAATGGAACGAAAAATGCGAGAAAAAAAAGAAACAACTGCAAATTACACAGTCAGAAATAACTGGGATACTTTCTTGTAGAATTATCGATAGAAATCAGAGAAAAGTTTATATAGAGACAGAGAGAGAGAGAAATAGAGAAAGAGCAGAGTGAGCAGAGAAAATATTTTGGTTTTTTTTTACACTGAACTAAAAACAAAAAACTAAAAAAGGAAGTTGAAGAAATATACACTACAAAAAAATTGTATGCAAAAGTTATTGTACTCGCTATAATTTATATATATATATACGTTGGATACGTTCAAAAATAGTTTTATATATATCTATATAATATATATATATATAAAGTTATGTATATATATATATCTGTATATTAAGAGATAGTATGCATGTATATTCAAGAATTTGCGTAAGTATTTTTGCTGATTTCGTTTTACTCAAAGTTTCACGCTATCGATAACGAGTGATCGATAATGCTATCGTTGCAAATTTAAGGATATATTTGAATGATTCTTACAGATATTCGATGCTCTTGTTATCGAAAAGCCAATTATGATCGATTTAAGGCCGAATAGATATTCAAGATTCTCAGTTTGAAGTGATCGATAATGATATCGTTATAGATTTGGTTTTTATCCGAGTCCGGCTATCGATAACAACTAACAACAATAGTATATTACTATCGATAATGTGTGATTATCGGCTGTTAGTTTTGGTATTGTTTTTGTTTTTGTTTTTGATAGTTATCAAGTGTGCTCGCTATCGATAGCGTATGATTGATAACACTATAGTTATCGAATTCAGGCTAATGTTTTTTGTTTTTGTTTCTGTTATACTCAATAGTTATTTCAATTAGATTTTATGCAAATGGTTTATGATCATTGACAGGCAAAAAGAAACCGAACCGATTTATCGATATACATGTGAATCGCTTCGATTTGTTTTCGCTTTAGGCTAACATTGTGGTTAGGGCACTAAGTAAGGTAATGCTGATTGTTGTGGCCAGCGCAATGATTGTTGTTGTTGTTGCTGTTGTTGTTGATGTTGTTGCTGTTCTTGTTGTTGTGATTGTGAGTTGTTTGTGTAGCGAACTGACGCCAGAATTGAAACCAGCCGAATAGAGCAACGTGCCCAGATTGTTATTAGCTGAATCGGACTCACCTCGTGTCGTTTTCATAATGATCGATGCCGGCGACGAATAGCCAATGGCATTGTGCGCCTTCAGCTCGATGCGATAATACGTATTGCCACTCAGATCGGTCATCTGGTACGATGTGGTCTCGACCACCTCGACCGTATTGCAGCGATCCTCAAGCTCATGCCAGGTGCCAGCCATCTTAACGCCCTGCAAATCGATAACACATATGAGTAAGTACAATCTAGACAGAATTTCCCTTTGTTCCCCCCACTTACCGGACAGTACTTGATCTGGTAGCGGTCGATGGGCTCGCCGTTGTCGGCGGGCACACCCCAGCGCAGCTCAAAGTGATCGGAATAGGGCGACACTACCACCGGCTCTTCCTTATCGTTCTGCTCGGGTCTGTGCAGGGGCTTCGGCTCCTCGGGTGCCGAGCGACGCGGCGTCGACTGCTGCTGATTGACGCCCCAGTTGCCCAGGCCGACCTGATTGCGTGCCGCAAAACGGAAGCTGTACATCGTCTGTGGGCGTAGTCCCTCAACAATATAGGGCGAGTCGGGTGACCAGCTGCGATTCAGGGCTGTCGACCAATCCGGATTGTTGACCTCCTTGTACTGCACGCTGTACGCGAGAATGGGCAGGCCAAGCTCGGTGGGCGGGCCGCGGATGTCAAAGGTTATGGTCGTTGCGGTCAGCTGGCGTGGCACCGCAGCTGCCACAAAGTCCGGCACGCGCGCCTCCTTCAGCTGCATGTCGTGCTCGGCGGTGCCATGAATGTTGGTCGCAATGCACTTGTAGGCCGAATAATACTGACGCGTCACCGGATGCACAATGAGATCGCTGCGCGGGCCGGTGCCTTCGATTTTGAGGTTCGTGTCGTACAGGTCCTTGATGTTGCGTCCATTCCAGCGCCATTCGATGGTGGCGTTCGGTATGCCCATGGCCAGGCAGCTCAGATTGGCTATGCGCTGCTCCCAGCTGAACACTGGCGGCAGCTCCTTCATGTGCGAAAAGTCCGGTGCGAACTCTATGGCAATGTGTCCCGTCTTAAAGGCCGTATCGCCCTTGTTCGTCGCAATGCACTGGTAGAGGCCGTCGTCGGTGCGCTGGGAGCGAGCAATGCGCAGTGTGCCCGTACTCTCGCCGCGCTCCTCATCGAAGTATTGCTCGAGGGTAATGCGCTCGTCGTCCATCTGTATGCCGGGCGTGTACTGCTGCTCGGTGCCCCAGCGACGGAAGCTGATGGCCGGTGCTGGACGTCCCTTGGAGCGGCAAGTGATGGCAATTTCCTTGCCACTAACGCCCGTCACATTGTACAGCTCGTAGATGGAGGGGCGCACCAGGACATTCAATTTGGTCTTCTGATCGACGACGCCGGCACCGTTCCTGGCTATGCACGTGTATGTGTCGTAGTCCTCCTGGGTAACCGAACTGATGGTCATCAGGCCCGTCTGGGCGTTCACCGTGAAGCGGTCGGCCGTCGCCACATTCAGCTGCTCCGACTGCTTGATCCAGCTGATTTCCGGCACCGGCTTACCAATGGCCGTACAATTGGCAGCAAACGGCTTGCCCTCGACGGCCTCCAGCTGGGCCGGCAGATGGGTAATCACCGGGGCAATGTAGACCTCGACGCGTATGGTGCGCTCCAGCAGCTCGCCAGTCTCAATGACTGCGGCACGGCAGGTGTAGATGCCATCGTCGGTCTCGGCCACGTTGCGTATCAACAGGCCATGTGTCTGCACCACGTACTTGGCATCTGTGCGTATCTGTGGGCGGAGAGGAGAGCCGGCGAGGCGGAGTCAGATGAGAGATGCAGTGCGACTGCAGGACGAACTTTAGCTCTATATGTGTATATGTAGGTGTACTTACCGGGTCGCCGTTGCGCAGCCAGTCAATGGTTGGATTGGGATCGGCTTTCACCTCGCACTTCACCACATAGTCGGAGCCGAGTATTGGGAATTGATTCTCTGGCGCATTTGTCCAGGTAATGGCCACTGCAATGAAAAGTCGAGATGTCAACAAACGCTTGCCTAACGTGCCGTATACGTAATATAATTTCAAACAAACTGTTGAAGGCGCAGGCAAAGAAACTCCCTCCCTCAGAAAAAAGGCAAACCCCAAGCCCCGAGCTGACGTCTTTGATATGTTCACGTATTTGTTAGCCCTGGCATTCAACTAAACCAAAACATGACCCAACATGGCCAACAACAAGTTTTTGCCGCAATCCAGCGGCTCTTGCGCTCGAAGGGTCATTAACGAGCCCGACGAGTGCGACGCTGTCGGAGGACGTCGCTTGTCCTCGTGGCATGCCAATAAATCTCTGTGGCAGTAGCACAAATTGCAAAAAAAAAAAAAAAAAAACGAAGCAGAGCAAACGAAATAAATGAAAAAAATTGCTAACTCAAATTCCTAAATCAAATACTTGAGCACAAACACAGCAGCTCGTCGCTCGCAGTTCGCAGTTCGGACAGTCGGACAGCCAGTCAGCTAGTCAGCCAGCAAATCGAAGCTGAGACAGCCAAGTTAAGGCGCAAAGTAAAATATTTTTGTAGAAAACGAACTGCTTAATATCCGTACAGTAGCTGCTCCGAGCTGGGGCAGAGCTGGAGGCGGAGTGGGACGAGGAGGAGCTGTGCAGAGCTTCAGGTGCAGTTTTATTGGCACAGTTCAGTGACTCTATGCGATTCATTTGGCTTAATGATAGCAATGCGAGCTTTTGCCATAGAAATCGCATTGCCCTAAACAGCCATAAATATGACAAAGCGCTTTTGGAGCAAATAGTAAAGGATTTTCTGGTTGTCCTATGTGATGTCAAGACCTTAAAGTGAGATCCTCAAAGAATTTGCAAGTTTGCTTCAAGCATCTACATAATCTAGAGCAACTTGTGGCGGAAATTTTTAGGCTTCCAAGTTTGAAGCGTTCGACTGAAAGGAGTAGAGTCAAAGACTTGTCTAAAATTGTTCAAGAGAAATTTCATTTAAGCACTAAACATAAACACTCGATAAATTGTACGTCGATAAATCGAAGATCACGATTAGTCGACAACAATTTTATGCCCTTGATGGAATAATTTCTGTGTGAGTGGAACAAAAACTGTTCCTCCTGCAATTTCGAATTATCAGGATTAACCACATAAGTTACCAAATAGTTAAATTGAGCTCAACTGTACTCAATGGTCGATCATGTAAGCAGTGCAGTTTAATAACTCTCGCCTAAGCAGTTCAGTTTTTATACCCTGAACCCATTGAAAATGGGAAATCAGGCTATAATGTTTTGTGTTCACATTACATTACATTAGAATGGATTCCCAGGTAGTAGGGACTTGAGTGCAGGATCTTCTGTATAATATGTGTAAGCGAGATGAGGTCCAGCAGTTTATCTCTGTGTCGAGCTAAAGCAATCTAATAAGTTTTCTAATAGATTGAACGAGTCAAAGTTTACTTTGGCCAGCTGGGTAATCCCTGCTGCAACAATAATTCCTGCTCAACAGCGAGAGACTGGCGTCTAATCAATCACACACAGAGCTCTAGTAATCCTGCCCTCAAATCTTTCAAATTTCAGTTAAATGAATTTCATAGTTCTGTCTCAAGTCACGTAGTTGGCGCAGCTTAAAGCAATGCTCGGTCTCCCATTCTCTCCCATTCTCTCCCTCTCTCTCTCTCTCTCTCGCTATATCCATTTCCAACTCGTTGACTGTTGTCACAGTTTGGCTGATTGTTTTTATTTAGCTGTTTACTGCTGGCACAGCTTTTGGGGCCACCCAGAATGTCTGCGGTTGCCGAGAGCCAAACAGAAATCCAATTGCTGCTGTCTGATTTTTAATAACTTGCTGCAGTTTCAATTTTTTATATAGCCTACATATATATATAGACAATGTTTGGGTGGAGCAACTTTTTCAATAAGTTGCGAGTCGATGCCGGTGTTTGGTTCGTGTCCTTTGCCCTCTGCCCTCTGCCCTGTGCCCTGTGCCCTGGCGCTGTCCTTGTCGTTGTTCAAACTAATAATGAAATCGTAAACTAGTTCATCTTTTTGCTTATTTTCCTTTGCTGTGTGCTTCGTTGCCGTTGTTGTTGTTTGTCAGACGTCAGCGAAAAGTGTTTGCACAACAAAATCTCACACGCAGCGACAATGCTGACAACAACAACAACAACAACGACATTGAGGCAAAAGCAGCTGCAGTTTGTTTGCCTTTGGCTTGAGCTTCGAGTCCGGCTAAGAAACATTTTCAGACAGCAACTTTTATTTATTTTATGTGTTGCACACACAGAGAGAAAGAGAGAGAGAGAGAGAGAGAGAGAGAGAGAGAGAGAGAGAGAGAGCGAGAGAGAGAGATACACATGAGGCATGCCAATAAAATTGGGAAATGGAAAAATGTTTTTTAACACAACTTCCCGTTTGGCTTTGGCCATAAAAAGGCCGGACAGCAGGATTTGGCTTGAAAAAAAAAGAAGACCATTTGCACCCACTGCACTCTGTCCCTCCCCCTCTGTCCCTCCCTCTCTGTCTCTGTCTCGCTCCCTCGCTGTGCTCGCTGTGTGCATTGTTTGACAGTCAACAGACAGCTGAGTTAGATAGACAGATGGCTTGTTATTACACTGATTTATAAATAAACTGTAAATATTTGAGCTGCACACACACACACACACACACATGCAGCTTCATCATCCTTATTCCACTCTTCTTACGCTTTGCTCTGCGGCCGCAAAGCGATCTGCACAATTTCCGCTCAGGAAATAAGGCAAAACTTCTGTAGCATTCCACTCCATCAACAGCACGACGCTGCAGCCACTTAGACTACCTCCAGCTATATATCATATATTTTTTATAAATTCCCCCTCCCCCCACTTTTTTTCGCCACTTAGCAACCGACGCCATGGAAATGCAGCCAAATATCTTGTTAAGGCGCTCAACTAAGTTGGCCAAAATGAGGAAAGTGTTTAGGGTCTCAGTGGAGAGCTACTCAACAACAATTTTTGTCTCTTGCTTTTTATATTAAAAAAAATGTATTCTAGTTATGAATTTCCCGAAAAATATTTTCTCCAAAAAATTAATCACAATTTGCAGAAATGTTTCTGAAAATTCAAACTCTAGACTTAAGTCCCATCAAATCTTTAAGCTCAGCGACTGCTGATGCAGTTTAAAGTCGCTTAAATTTCACTCGGCCTGGGCAGTTTTTCAATTAGTTAACTTGACAGTGGCGAGCGGGCCAAAGGAAATCGGCTTAAGTGCTTACTCAATGAAAAGAAACAAGAGTTTCAAATATTTATGGAATGTGGAATATGAAGTGGAGACACACTATCAATTGGTCTCATTAAGACGTCAGAATTTTGTCATATTTTACGGCATTTAATCGTAGTAGGAGAGCTTTAAAAGCGACAGACAGAGTGAGAGAGAGAGAGAGAGAGAGAGAGATAGATAGTGGTGAGGAGTGGGCGCAGTAGCAGATAGAGTCCGAGTTGGGAGCGAAAGTTGAGCGCACTTTTGGCAACATCGGAAGTTGCCATTGCAACGGAAGTTTGCTTGCAGCATATGCATTTATTAAAAGCATAAATATTGAAATATTAAGCTCTGAGTGCCACAAACAACAACAACAGGAGCAGCAGGAGCAGCAGGAGCCGCAGGAGCAGCAACAGCCAAAGCAGTCTCCATGTGTGTAAATAGTTGGATGGCACCTACAGCTGCTAGTGGCGACTACTTGACAAGAAGAAGAAGAAGAAGAAGAGGCAGATGAGGGAGAACAAGTAGAACTACAGCAACTTCAACATCTATTCGCAATTTGCACTGCTCTCTATGGCTCCCCCTCTCTCACATATTTGCTTAGCTAAATGCAACTTTGGAGCTGTCAACATACAATGACAGCAGTAAACCCACTCAGTGCCCACATATCAACCAACCCAGCAACCCACCAACCACCCACCCACACACACGCACGCACACACGCACACACGCTCGTTATCGAGCTGAGTTTGCTAAATAATTGCAAGTTTAACAACACTGTCCGAATTGTATACGAAGTTTAAAGCAGCCCAAGGCAACACAATGAACGTTAGCCAACACTGTTTGCACAAATCAACACTGTTTAGCTTGTATTCCTTACACATGGCAAACAATAAAAGTTTGCTATCTTTGTTAAAATCTATTGTAGTGTTAGCAAACACTGTTTGCGTTGACCAACACTGTTCGAGGTTAGCTTAAACATTACAACGCTTTAAAGTGTGCTGTGATCCAGCTGCATCGTTTACACAGCCTTAACTGCCTTAACTGTTTGGCATTGTACAACACTGTGTATTGTCTTGTTTTCACTGCGCCTCGCTCGACGCTTCGACATCGTGTACACACAATAGCCAAAATAAACAAAATACGGTGCCTGGCTAGCCCGTTGGGTCAAATCCCAGCCGCCTTCTGTTTGTGCGAAAACAACGTTTAACAACACTGGCTTGGCTTGCCTTGCCTTGCCTTGCCCTGCCTTGACTTGCTTGGCCTGGCCTGCCTTAAATTCTTGCGTATCAAAATATTTGATTTCATTTCAAACGCATTGCATATAGTACGAGTGAACTACCTACTACTGGTCGGAACGTAACGCTCAGGCTACTGGGAACTCTAGCTAGTAAATTCCTCACATGTGCAAGTGAGAGAGAGCGTGAGGTAGAGGCGGAGAGGGAGGTAGAGGCAGAGAAGGAGGTAGAGCATAGGCGGGAGGGAGGTAGAGCCAAGGCTCCCGCCTCCTGGTAGAGCCAAGACAGGAGGTAGAGGCCGAGAGGGAGGTAGAGCCAAGGCGGGAGGTAGAGGCCGAGAGCTGTTGGCGTTCTGTTTGAACAATCGATGTCGGCTCCTGTCGAAGCGTTAAAAGTTCTTGCTGGCAGATTGGGCAAGGGCCGATGAGGGCGGGGCACCTTAGGGCCAGGGAATGGGGTGATAGGTTGCACTGGTTCGTGTGCACTTTAAATTGCTTAGAAAAATCAATTTCGTCAAAGTTTTTCAGCCAAGAGCTGGTAGCGACGCCAATGCCACTTATGCGCACTTTTCTAAAGCTTCGCACAGCAAAGTTAACGAGCCAGCAAACTGTATATGTGTGTGTGTGTGTGTGGCACTTGTTGTGCTTGAGCATTGTTGCTGTTGATGCTGTTTATTGGTAACGTCTTTGTTTGGACTTCCATCCATTTGAGCTGTAGTTCTTTTGTGTTCGCTCACAATGCATCAATAAAATCGAAATCAAACTAAAATCAACGTGTTTTCCTCTTAGCCAGAGCATCGCTGTGCACAACTGTACTTGAGTGTCGCTGACACTCACACAGAGAGATGACAAAAAGCTGTTTGTTTTGACTACTACATAAATATATATGTATATGTATATTAAATTCTATTTGCTAGCATATACTTGATTTGATCAAAGGGCTTTTCTCCATTGTCTGCTGTCATTCATGTCATTTGTAAAATGTTCAGAATGTTTCGTCTTTGGCATGGATGGATAAATACTTGTATGATTCAGCCTCTACCACTTTATCAGTTCAGAAACAGAAACATTCTAGTTGAACTACTTTGATTATTGTATTGAAAGTGCAGCTTAGATGGCTTGAAATAAAGCATTTAATAACGGACCTTGTGTCTGAGAGAGATTAAGAGAGAAGGAGCAATATAAATACGAGTTGGGATATACGAGAAAGAGGGAGAGAGAGAGTGAGAGAGTGAGAGCCAGAGAGAGAGAGAGGCGAGGCGATTGATAGAGAACGAAAGAGAGATGGGAAAGACAGGAAAGTTACAGGAAAAAAGAAGAGAGAGCGAGAGAGAGAGAGAGAGAGGGAGTGAAAAAGAGAGAGGAAAAAAAGAGAGAGAGAAAGAGTGAAATTAAAGTAGCAGGAGAAGAGTGTGAGGGGGTTAAGTACAGAGGAAGGGGCGAGGCGATAGATAGAGAAATCAAGAAATGGGGGAAAGACAGGAAAGTTACAGGATAAGAGAGAAAGAGAGAGAGAGAGAAAGAGTGAGCACAGTTGAAAGGAAACGAGATTTGAGAGATAGATAGACTATGATAATATATTTAATAAGAAAGAGTAAGAGAGAGGGAGAGGAAGAGGTAGACATAAAGAGAGAGAGAGCGAGTGACATAGAGAGAGAGAGAAAGAGTGACATAAAGAGAGAGAGGCGTGACATAGTTTGATGTCAAGAAAGATTGAATAAAACAACAAATGGCAAGCTGAAACTTTACACTTATGCCAGAAGGAGAGAGACAGAGAGAGATAGAGAGAGAGAAAGAGAGATGAAGATGGAGTAGTTGAGCGTCATCTCTACTGTCAGTACAGCAACCCAGCTAAGTTGATTGGCTTCCAGCTTGCCAGCAAAGTTCTTGGGCCAACGCACAAGAGGTGGGCGTGGCTGTGTGGGTGGGTGGCCAGGTGGGCAGGTGAAGAAAGTATGGCTACTTACCATAAGTTTTAATCGTAACGCTTGTTTGGAGTATTTCGGTATTAGCATATGAAGCCGTGCAATAATATTTGCCGCCCATTTCGCTGGTGAGCGCGGTAATCATCAGGCCCAAACTTTCGCCGGGCAGCGTCTCCGTGTACATGGGCGGATGGTTGCGTCCCGTGCTGTGGCAGCGAGCAAGCAGGAGAGAGAGCGCGAGAGCGAGAGAGAGGGAGATAAAAGAAATTGTTTCGTATTATTAGTAGAGCATAATATGAAAGTTGTTGTTGTTGTTGTTGCTGTTGTTGTATATAATGTTGATGCTTATGATTATAATAATTGTTATGAGCATTGTCGTTGTTAGTAGATTGCGTTTTGCTGTTGTTGTTGTTGTTGTTGCTGTTGGGTTTTCATCCTTTGCATCTTTTCTCATTTGCATGCCACGCATTCCATTTCCCACTTTGCTTTTCCTTTTGGTCATAACAATTACAGAAAATTAAAAGAAAATTGCGTTTTGGGGCGTGGCATCATATATATCCGCTTTACTTTTTTTTGCTTTAGCTTAAGCAACAGTTTTTCTTTTTCCTTTCCTAACGGGTAACATTGCCCTGAGGACAACATCAAAAGTAACTTTTTTTCGGGTTGGAATCTTAAAATGTTGCATAAATTCTCTAAAAAGTTGCAAAGCTGAGAGGCTCTGGGCATATTTGCAGCTCTTCTTCTTGAAGTGCTGCACATAAAATTTCAATCAAAGCCGAAGCTAGGCTTGGATTAATGATGCGGTAATCGGTAGCCAGGTTGCAGCAGCAGTTAAAGTTATCGATAACACACGCATTTCCCAAAGGCTCCCTGAGATTTGCCGAATGAGTATTGAATACTCCAAAGGCTGTTCAGCTTCTAGTCCCTTGGGGTTACTCACATTTGCAATGGGGTAGAGGTCCACCATGAATATTTGGCAGTTAATGACAATTTGCTCGATTGCAATAAACAGCATAAACTATTTGCATTTGGTTGTTGGGTCGCTGGCGAAATTCGAGCAGTTTGCGCGTATCGTGCGAAATAATTTGCACACATTTCGCAATTACTCTGGCGACCCTCGCCGCCCTGGCCCACTGTGCATGTGCGACAAAACAATTTGCCACACGCGCAGGCGTTGCGCATTAAAAACTTTTCGCCAGCTCCTGCGCCATTCGCTATGCCGTTTGCAGCAGCGACTCTGTCGCCGCCTCCTCCTGCTCCTGCTCAATACTTTTTGGATAAAAATTGCCAAAAAAAAAAACCGAAACTAGGAAAATACTCGTACATAACCATTGCCTGATGCCAAGTGCCGAATGTCGAGCAGGAGGCGGCGGAAGAGGGGCGCGGCGGCGGGACGGCTGTACAAGGCACGTACTAATTAATTAAAAAACTTTTGTTGCGCAAAACTAAATATGCATAGCGGTTATTATTATGGCTTCACTTTGTAAGCCTAGCCAGTAAACCCCACCCCTTGTCCACCCGCCCACCAAAAAGAGAGAAAAAAAACTCCAGCTGCAAAATAAAACAGGCTGCAAAAGTTTCGAGCCAAACGTAAATGAACAATTTTTGGCTATGGCAAAGTTTCTCCCGAACTGAACCAGTGACTGCCTAAAGCTAAAAAGGCATAAATACTAAATAGTCCAAAGCCGCGAGTAGCGCTTAGTGCATGGAGACTAACGACTAGCAATTTCTTGCATACATTTGCTATATTATTGACTGAGGCATGAACAATTACTAGCAGAAGGCAGCGAGTAGCGAGTAGCGAGTGGATGGTAACGAGTAACGAATTCAGCGAGTAGTGAATGGGAGCTAACGAGTAGCGAGTCCCTGCATACTTGTGTATATTACGAAGGCACTGCTAACTGTACTAGAAGAAGGCAGCGAGTTGATTGTAACGAGTAGCGAGTAGTGAGTGGATGGTAACGAGTAGCGAGTGGAGTGCAACGAGTAACGAACTCAAGCATTCTAGAAGAACACACTTGATCTAACTATAAGTAGCTAGAGTTCGTACTAGTAGCAGGCTGCAAACTTAAAGGTAACGAGTGATATGTAGCGAGTAGCGAGTAGGGAATGGAAACTAACGAGTAGCGATTCCCTGCATACTTATGTATATTACTAACGCAAAAAGAACTATTAGCTATACTAGAAGAAGGCAGCGAGTAGCTAGTAGTGAGTGAATACTAGCGAGAAGCTAGTAACGAATAGTGAGTGTAGTGCAACGAGTAGCGAACTCAAATATTCTCGAAGATGAAAATTTATTTGCCTATAAGTAGCTGGAGTTCGTATCAGTCCTAGACTGCAGACGAATAAACGTAAAAGTAACGAGTGAGAAGTAGCGAGTAGCAGATGAAGCTATATGAAATGCGTAACGAATTGATAAACATGTATCACAGTTTAAGTTTTCCTCCATGAGTAGAGACTTAAGCGTGACAATAGACATACTTCCTAAATATGTATTCCAGAGTACCAACTGAACCGAGTTAAAAGAATGAGGAAGACAGGGAGTGCAGCTAGCGCCTAGCCTAGTAACGATTAGCGAGTAGTAGCAACATTGAGCTGCAAGTGGCGAGCTGAGCTCAAGCTGTGGAGTAGCGAGTCTAGATTTATCGATTTAGCATATATAGATATAGCTAGTTGGCTAAAGTCATGAGTCTTAGTTACTAGCTGAAGTCAAAGAGGAACTCAGAGTGACGAGCGAGAAAACTTTACTCACTCCGGCAGCAAATTGTAGAGCAAACTTAACTTTAAACAACTCGTATAGAGCTGGCTGAAAGCACGATTCTTAAATCAAATTGAAAGCAAGTCAAATAAAAGGGCTAGCATTTCGTATAGTCTCTGTATATTACATATAACTAAAAGCATCTTTCATAAACTATAAACAAGAATTGAATCTTTGCTTTGAGGTGCTTAAAAACTTTTTACTTCAACTTGACTGCAGCTTAACTTCAACTATTGTGTTTGCCTTTGACAGTGCCACGAAAAGTGTATGTATGTGTGTGTGTGTGTGTGTGCGTGTATGTGTGCGTGTTATGGAATTCGTGAGATTGAGCACAGGCTGCGTTCGATTTGCAATTCGCAATTGTTGCCAAAAAATGCAAAGAGCGACGCGTTATATGTTTGCCTGACAAAATCACACACACACACACACACATACATACTCGACACACACACACACACAGAGAGAAAACATGTTTGCAGCACCGAAAATTATGCTAACAAAAAGTCTTCAGCGACAATGCAAAATAAAAATAAAATCTTTTTTTGGCGTTTTTTTTCTTTGGCTCTTTCGTTTCGTTTGTTTTCCTTCTTTCGAATTTTTTTTTGGGGAAAGCGCAGAAAAATTGAAAGAAAATAGGGAAAAATAAAAAATGGCAACCGCAACGCACAGCGGAAGACATTGCGGGATAAATTTTGCTGCATATTTGCGCTGGATTTTTAATATTGCGCCAAACGGCGCGCACACAGAGGGAAAACTGGAGCAAAGGGTGGAAAAACAGGGCAGGCGGAGGGGGTGCGGTCGATAGGAGTTAGGGGCGTCAAGGGGCGGCTGAGGCAGCCGAAGTCAAGGCAAACAAACAAGAGCGAAAAACAGTTACGCATACGTAAAAATCAAATTTTTGATTGTCTTTAGGGGAATCGAGAAAGCAAAAGAGGGCGAGAGAGAAAAGGGGGGCAGTCGGGCAGAGAGGGAACTTTGTTAGGGGTAGATTGCTGTCGCCATTTTGGCGCCTTGCGGCAGGCTACGACATTTTTTATTGCATTTCGTTTGCCCAAGATGCGAATAAAGATGTTATTGTTCTGGCTTGACTTTCCCAGCCCGCTTCATTTGTGTTTGCCATTGGGCGCAGGGCGCGGGAGGCGGGAGGTGGCGGGGGACGCTTTAAGTCTCAATGCAAGTCAAGTGCTGCAGTTTGGCCAAAGGACGAGCGCTTCAGCGCACAAAAGTTATGTCAAATCAGGCACAATTACGATGTACCAAAGCGATTGACTCGACTGACAGAGAGGGAGAGGTGCAGAGAGAGAGAGAGAGAGGGAAAGTGAGAGAGAGAGGCAGCGAAAGGGCAGCTTTGAAAACTGCATCAAGGCGTTTGGAATGATATTTGCTGAGAGAAGTTTTCATAGAGTTGAATTGAAATGGAACAGGCTAACGATTGAGCTGAGCGGATAAAGACGGTGTTGGTAGAGTTGCAGATCTCAAGCAAGTCAGATTAGATAGCTGTAGTCAGACGTTAGCGAGTGCTACAACCTGGCTAGATCTAAGCACTTGCCCCCTCTAGTTGGCTATATCTTATGCGAGCAGAGGGAGTCCACAATGCAATCTCCAAGTCTCTGGCTTCAAATGGAGAGCAATACCGTTTCAGTCACAAGTTTCCAATCGATAATTGATTGATAATTGAATTGAAATTAATCTACTCTCATTGTGGTAGAGCCACAGAGCACATAGACGTTCTGACTGAGTGTAATCAAATGTGAAGTCCTCTATAATAAGCTCATAGATAGATAGAGTTCACATTCGATAACTCTAAGCCTGAGCGTCTATTTGCTCTGTAGCTCTACCGCAATGAGAGAAGATTGATTTCAATTTGTAGTTAAGAGTCGATTTCGGACCTGCATAAGCCCTCCATCGGCTATAGCTAGGCAGGACTAATAGCCAGGTTTGCTGATGATAAAGCCCAAGCAGAGATCACTTCAAACAGAGAGATATACTCCAGCCAGCATTTCGATAAGCCGCTCAGTGTCTGGCACTACATGTTTCAAAATTGCATCAGCAATGAGCCGATGCGGGTCAAAAATCAAAAGGCCAAGAGACGCGCCAGCTGCCAGCCGCAGAGCTCGATGGGCGACTTAATCGCTTTAATTAACTGTAGCTGCAGCCTAACGTCCGACAAATGCGCGACTAACGGGGCCAACAGCCATGGTCAGGGCTGCAAAAAACCAACTTGAACGGAATGCGGCAGTTGGACAGAGGCGCATGGCGCACGACTCGTGGGTCGTGGCTCGTGGGGGGCGTGGCGCGGCTTCAGGCTGCCATTGCTCATTTTTTTCTGGGTGGTTTGTGCCCAGTTTTGGTAGCTTAATTACATTTTGCGCCTGCAAGTATGCAGCGCGTTGCCGGAGCCTGTCGAAAACTTCAATTGGAATCAACGCAGGCGGCGCTGCGTATTGTGTGGGCGTGACATGTGCGACGCCCGCGCACCCTCCACACACACCCACACACTCACACAAAGCAATTCGCGCATCTCTGGCTGTGTGTGTGTTTGTGCGGACTTTATTTAACAGCCAGCGTTGCCAGACTTTTCGGTTTTGTTTCATTACAGATTTTGGGGCCGGCCAAGGAGGCAGGCGGGCGTTTGGGCGGTCAGTGCGTGCGCCTAGAATGCGCCAATTTAACGGCCTGAAAATTGAAAACTTGCCAAGCTCAATAACCATTCCCCAGCATCTCTCTCCCCTCCCTCCCTCTGCCACCCTCTCCCTCCCTCTCTCTCTGTGTCGCTTATATGTATGTTTATTTCTTGGTCAGACATAGGCCAGAATTCGTTTTCCTCCAAATGCCTAGGCTGCGGCCCAACTCTTTTAGTTTCTACGCTAAGCGAAATGTGCTTTTGGTTTGGGTTTATGCTCGTTCAAGTTTCCTGAATGGGGTATATTGGCTTAGACAGGACATCTCTCAGTCTCTTTATGCATGAAATCTGTCAGTTAGCGGATTTACATATATGTGGAGTCTCTATATATTCATGTAGACATTGCATTACTTTATCTGAAGTTACTTTATCAACTAGAGCTCTAGCATATGGTTGACTAACATAGGTAGGGATTTATTTGGCAATGCTCGAAATATAGACACTCGATTATAAGCTTTTAGTTCACATAGCTTCCTGGTGGCTTCCTGGAGCCCTACAAACCTTTCCTTATTTAGACTTGAAACTTACTTCAGATTCCGTTTAAAGGTGGATCAACGATTCTGCATATATGACTTAGTTCAGGTTTGCATTAAACGGACATAACTAGTTGAGCTGCCAGCTGAGATCTACTGACTATTTAGGTTCTATCTGCACATAGACTTGTGGCTCATTGTTGAATCATACCATTTGAAAGCGTTATAAGAACTTAGCAGTTGCTGGGGTCAAGTGAGGGCAGGCTGCTTCCTCTATGCACTATAGATATTTAAGTCATATACTCCACCTTCCATGAAGTTCAGATATGTTTCTTGTTAACTTGACTTAAGGTTTGGCATATGTTTCACTATTCAAGTACAGCTTAGATCATATTTAGATCTGGCTCTAGGGGTAAACTTTTGGCTCACTTTTGGATTATCAAGTTTTGCTGCAATAAAACTCAATTTAATAGTCATCAATACCTATTTTAGTCTTTAATACCTATTTAGTCCTTAAATTGCTTAACATGAAGTTCGACTTCAAACTTTACATATTTTTAAATTCCATGTGAGCGAATTAATTTGATATAAACATTAAATTCAGTGTAATTACCAGGCAAAAGATGGCCGACTAAAGAGACAGAGAGCGAGAGAGGGAGAGGGAGAGGGAGAGGGGGAGGTAGTGAGGGTCAGAGTGAGAGAGAGAGACAATTGAATCTGTGAGCTTCACTGAGAGCAGCCCTTAAAATGCCTTCAGGCACGCACCCTGGCAGCATTTTTGTATGGCTCCTACCTAGGCCACGTCGTCGCCTGCAGCTCGCTGCGCACCTGCCCCTAGGCAAATTAATTAACACGTTTTCCGCTTTGTGCTCGGCCGAGTCCTGTCTAAAATTTGATTCAAGCTATTTGAGGCTGCTGCTGTTGCTGCTGCTTATAAATTTTTTTGCAAAAATAGCTTAGACCACTTTAAGGGCAAACGATCTGGCAGCACACACACACACACACGCAGAGATTCGAGTTAAGTTGGCTGCGCCACAGCAAGTGATGTGAAGTTGGCCGCACTTGAGCGCTTGCCGAGTTCCTTTTGCTGCTGCCTTAAGTTGGCTGCATTTGACTATTTCCGGTCCTGCATAGCTCTTGGCTGCGTCGGGGTACACGAGTGCATTAGGTTTATTTCCGCTGAGCTTGTTACGTAGCCCGCTTAACGGTGCACCTGGGCAGCAGCGTTTGCTTTGTTGTTGCTGGGTTCGCTGCATTTCCGCTCATTTTTATCGCACATTAAGTTGGCTGCGGCGCTGGACAAAATCTCAAGTGGGTTAAGTTGGCGTTGCTTACGTTAAGTTGGCTGCAGCTGAGCCACATGAAGTTGACTGCGCTCGTCCCAGTATTAGAGTTAAGTAAACAGCTCTACGTTCGTTTCGTTTCTTTTTCATGCGTATTACTAACATTCAAATAATGATGGAGCTTTCTTTCAGCTGAGCTACTCGATACTCGTACTATGCATTTTGATGGAGTTGCTATTGTGGTTAGTAGACAACGACTAGGAGTTGATGCGGCATGGGAGCTGCGATTAGTTCACATTGCATGATATCATATGAAATGGATGGGTTTTACGTTTTGGTATGTGAATGCTACGTTAGAGCCGAGGCGTAGGGCCATAAATAGAACACACAAATATACGTAGATGTATAGTTAACAACAAAACAAACATTTGTAAATACTTTGGAAACAAAACATGCCGGCAAACAAAACAACAGAGCTCGAGCGAGACAGAGAGAGTGTAAGAGAGGGGGGAAGAGGAGCGGGCACGTGCTCGTTATATCAACAAATTGGGAATTTTATACGTTTTTGCTGTTGTTGTTGTTGTTTTCATTACGTATGTATATGCGAGTAATTGTTGCTGTTATTCGAACTTTTGCTATTGCTTTTGCTGTTGCTGCTGTTGTCGGCACTTACACATTCTTTTTATTGCCCTTGGAATCATAGAGTGGATCATAATTGCTCCTACAGGAAGAACAAATAGGTGATTGTGTCATTTATACACACACAAATATATTTATATATATATACATGTACATACATGGGGGGAGACAGAGGGAGTAAATACATAAAGAGTAGTGCTCTTCAATAATCTGAAACTTACGGCTTGGGCAAAATGGTATTGTTCATATTGTCCTTCCATTGTAGATCGGTAACCAGGGCCTGGTCCGGCACATTCGGGCGACAGGTCAATATCAGCGACTTGCCAACGGGCTTGCGTTGCACTTCCTGTGTCGGATAGATCTGCAGTCTCGGTTCCTGCTGAGCGCTGCATAGCTCTGTGGAGAACAAGATGATGAAGAAAATCGTATTAGTTTGTGTACAAGTCTTCAGATGTCTAGGAACTAGACTTGGTATATGCATAGGTCGATTGGGTAAACTTTTTCGTCTCAGAGAATCATTTAATAAGGATAATTAGATAAAGATTTGTTAAGGATAACCTGATAAGGAATTGTATATTATTATATTATGTTATTGACTGAGTAGGTCTAGAAATTATGTGCTAAAGACCTATCTGTGTGAAGGTCTTTGGGTCTAGGTCTTACATATGCAATGAGGGAAGACAGAGGGATAGAGAGCTCTAGGGATGGACAGGTTAAGGTCTTACATCAAAAAGGAAGCAAGATGGGACAAACGCTTGGATAGACGGAGAGATGAGCAGAAGAAAGGATGGCAGACAAAGGGACAGATAGAAGGAAACATTTACATTAGGAAGTACATTAAAAGGAGAGACAGACCAAGCCTGGACTAAGTCGACTTTGCTGCTCTTACTAATTAGCGAATTCCTCGTGAATGCCAGCAAGCACTCCAACTCTGTTATATTTGGTTGACAGCTGATTGCTGGCGCCAAGCTGTCAGCCCGACAAGTTGTCAGGAGTCGGAAGAGGGTGGGAAAGTGAAGAGCATAGCATACTTTGCATATGTCTAAAAGCGAATCTCTTTGTTTCTTGCATGCGAAATATTTAACTCTTAAATATTTAATAAGCTTTTTTAATTCATTTCTGTTGCATGCGCGCGTGTGTCTCTGTGAGAGTAATTCAAATTTAAATTAATTTTAATTGCCACTGTGTGCGCGCGTGTGTTGGCGGTGGGCGGTGGGCGGGGCCACTGTTGCCATTTGCCCCATTGGCAAACAGACAATTACGGCGTAGAGGTAAATTATTAATTAAAGTACGCAGCAGCGCGGCTGCATAAAATGTAATTCCCACCCCCCAATCCCTCCCTCTCTCGCTTTTTTTGCATTTGTTTATTTTTTTTTGATATTTTATGCAAATTTATTATAGCACAAATGGGTGTGTATTATTAAAGAGCGGGCGAAAAATAACAATTTCAGTGCTCAACATAATTAATCAAAGCTTGTAACATTTTATTTTTTACAATATTTATGAATTTCAACTCGATATACCCAGTGAAAGTGTGCGTGTAGGGTATATTGGCCGACATGGTGTGTACTAGGATCTTTGATCAGCCTGGCAAGTCTTCCTTGATTGGCTAAGGCAGTGGAATGCATTGATTGGACAGAAGAGAGCATGTAGAATTCGTCTATCGAATGGATATACGGTCCGTCTGGGAATAACGGTTAACGTTTGGTTGAACTCACAGTACCATCCATTTGTTAATCGTAATTCTCGTTGCTTCATCTTTCTGTCCATCCCTCTCTTAGCTAATCCGTCCCTCTTCGTATCCATCCATAGTCGATAACTTTTCGATCAAAATCGATATACAACTGAAGCCTATTTCGCTCAATTTGAGAGCTAGCGTAATCAAATTTGATATAAATAGATAAGCTAGATGCATTCCATGGGGAATTCCAGCTTCACTCCTTGCACACCTCCAACAATTTCTGCAATTCTCTCGACTCGAGTTGGACTTTTTGCTGCAACTGTAAGTCACGCACGCTCTAGCCGAAAGTCAAGCATTTCACTTTTGTGTGTGTGACATGCAACAACTGTTGGCTAGCAGAAAATAAAAATAAATAAATGAAAGCAGTAGAAAAAGTTGCATATTGTTCTTTGGCTCTGCGCTAATTGCGGTCAATTAAACGCTTCGTGCTTGGGATCGCAGCGAAAGTTCAAGTTGAAGTTGAAGTTCACAAAACTTTAAGGCGTCAACTTTTTGCAGCTGCTGTTGCTTATTTCTGTTGTTGCTGTTGCTGTTGTTGTTGTCATTTTCATTATCATTTTCATTTTCATGAGCATTACAATTAAATGCCTTGGCTATTTGTTTGACACTTTATTGGAGCGACGACCGGCTGGCCGAGAGCAAAGTCATCTCAGCCAGCGCCAGCCGAGAAGCTGGCTCGAGCTGCTCGAGGGGCTTCTTTGAGGTACAGCCTGCGGTTAATGTGCGGCACTTAAGAGTGAAATTTATGTGCGATGGTCAGTGGCCACAGTGGCAGCAGCAAAGGGTGCGAGGGAGCGTGCAGCAGGAGTCGGCAGAGGGGTGGGGGGGAGGGCTTCAGCTGCCCATCTGGCGGCGGCTAAGCGCACAATCGTGTGGCACACGCTTGCCTGGCGCCCAGCGTGCATTTATCTTGCAACTTTATAGCTAAGCCCCCCCACCCCCCCAACAAATTTATCTCGCAGAGGGAGAGAGGGGGAGAGGGAGACAGAGAGCTAGCTAACAAAAAGAAAAACACGGAACAGATTCTCAGTGCACACTCGAGTGCATTATTCATTTAATGTAAATGAGTGCGCAACACACACACACACACACACTCACACACACACACACACACACATGCTGACACTCATTTGACTGTTGTTGTTGCTCTTCTTTTTTTGGAATACCCTTTGCATACGAAGCGAGCTTCTTGTTATTCATCACAGCCTCCGAAATCTGAATGATAAACGGCATAAAGTCAACTGCACTGGAACCCAACAAGCGCGATATTCAGACCGATAACAGTGTTGCAGCTGCTGTTGAAATTATCGATAACATGTCGATGCTGAAATACTTCAAGAGCTATGCCTTTTAAGCAGAGTGTGGGGTGTGGAAAGAACAGAAAAATCTGATGGAACTTCTGAATTGAAGAGCTGGATGGGATAGCATTAGATTTGGCTGCATTGGATGAGTCAATATATCGAAGAGTCAAGATATCGAAATGAAATCGAGGCAACCTTTTTGGTATGCTCTGCAATTACAGCCAGTATTACATGAGTCTAGCTTAAATAGAAGACCAAGAACTTCATAAAGTCCCCATCGATCCTTGTTCTATGGCAATATTCTCAAATTCTCTTGATTATTCCGTTTGTTTTCATGATGTTTTCCATTAACTACATTAATCTCTAAGCTCTAAGCAAGGATGCTTTGCCTCGCTCGATTTCCCTAGTTTGCCATTCAATTTCTAGGGTATTCCATCAGACACATTTGTCAGTTCTTCTTCTTCTTCTTCTGCTTGATTCTTGTTGCTCTGATATTTATTTATTTATCTCCCTTTTTGTTTTGTTGATAGTTTTAATATGTTCTTTTGCAGTTGGATTTTATATTATTTTTTTTTGTATTAT